>NW_022436954.1:33939545-34195653 GCF_009761245.1 Sapajus apella | reverse complement strand
TTTTTTTTTTTTTTTTTTTTTTTTTTTTTTTTTTTTTTGTTAAAGAGCCTTACTCCACTGTCTGCCCAGATTCTGTAGTTACATGTCACCTGTTTATTGATCAGTTTAAGGATCAGTTGTGCTACAGGAAGGAATCCTGTGATACAGAAGCCAAGAAAAATCACTATGTATCAAGATTTCCCCTGGGTATTAGAGGATAATAAATATGTAAAACATTATAGTGCCCCAGAATGCAGTTTCCTTACTATATTCCTTTTTGCACCTTCTTCACAGCCCTTTGTAATAGTACTGCAGACCTCATTTCTGAATATAGTTGGTTCTTCCACAAATTAACAATTTGAGCTTGGACAAATTACCATTCCTTTCTGAATTTCTCTCCTTATCTGTACAATGAAGAGTTACTTCAACTATATGATCAAAGAGATCTTTTATAATATTTAAGTTGTAAATGTTGACTGTAGAAAGGTATGATCATGTATAAATGATATATATGTGAGGAAAGAATTTATCTTATCTAAGAACTTATAGTATTGCTTCATATCAATAACAGCTATAATTTACTCATTACATAGATACAATTCTATGTAATTGACGGTGGCCAAGACAACTATAAAATATGGAATGAGCCAATCAGAGACTTTGTGAAATGATTCTGTGGTGTGATAGGAGTGTATAAATGCAAATTGCCAAAGATGGCTGATACCACAGAAAACAAGGATAAAACAACACATATATTTTAAAATGTATAAATTAAGTTTAGAAACAAATCCTGTTTAATGGATCATAGGGAGGCTTTATCCTCATTCCCATCCCACTTCTCCTGCCGTTTCTCCTTGTCTCTTTTCATAAATCCACAAGGTCTCAGCTATCCAATGAAACTGGTAATCTTTTATATGGCATCTAGTAGACACACATGCCTGAAAGTTCCAACTATAGTAGTATCTGGGTGAGCATCTTAGTGAATATTATTATTTTTATAATTAATATATTAAAACACACATATACCATGTCAATCATAATTTTATCAGCATTTCTTCCTCAGTAGTAATATTTGGATTTCCTGGATCTCTCTCCTTTCCTGTGTAGATTCACATTCTTAGTGTAAAATCCTGTTTAATGTTTAGTGAAGTCATTAAGTTTAATGACTTCAAGCACTATCTTCATACAAATCTTTTCTCTTGAACTCCACACCTATATACCCAAATATATTCTTGACATCTTCCTATTTGATAGATATTGAATATCTAAAGAGATCTTAATTTTAATGTGACTAAAACTGAACACCTGATCTTCACCTGAAACCTGTTTTACTTATCTTCCACTCTTCTCAGATTTTCCGTTACTCTACCCAAAATCCTCATAGTCATTCTTGATTTCTCTTTTTCTCCCTCAGTCTAATCCAGTCCATCAGAAATCTTATTTCCTCTAACTTCAAAATATATTATTAGGACATAGACTGCATCATCTCTATTGGTACCACCCTAGTCACATCTACCATCCTTACCTGGGTCAGTGCAGCAGTCTCTTACCCAGAAAATTGTATCTCCTTAAACTATTTTCAACATGGCAGCCATTAATGATCCTTTCAAAACATGTCAGATTATGCCACTCCTTTATTCAAAACTCTGTAGTGGTAACTGTTTTACAAAGAATGAAGAATTGGCTGGGCATGGTGGCTCATGCCTGTAAACCCCGCACTTTGGAAGAATGAGGTGGGCAGATGACTTGAGGTCAGAAGTTCGAGACTAGCCTGGCCAACACTGTGAAATCCCATCTCTACTAAAAATACAAAAACTAGCCATGATGGTCAGAAGATCAAGACCATCCTGGCCAACATGGTGAAACCTTGTCTCTACTGAAAATAGAAAAATTAGCTGGATATGGTGGCATATGCCTGTAGTCCCAGATACTCAGGAGGCTGAGGCAGGAGAATCACTTGAACCCAGGAGGCAGAGGTTGCAGTGAGCTGAGATCATGCCATTGCACTCTAGACTAGGTAACAAGAGTGAAAAAAGAGAGAGAGAAAAGATAGAGCGAGAGATGGGGGGAGAAAAAGAGAAAAAATAAAAGAAAAGAATATATAGTGGTTTCTAGGGCCCTATAGTATCTAGCCTCTTCCTACTTCTTTGCCCCTTTTTCACTTTGGTCATTCTGGCTTCCTTGTTCAACTCCTCAAAATTACCAGGCATGCCTCTGAATTAAGGCCAGTGCACTAGCTGCTTTTCTCTACCTCAAATGTTCTTTTTTTCTCAGTTTTTGCTGAGATATTACCTTCTCAATAAGGCCTACCTTATCACCTTATTAATATCATAATTCCAGCACTACTGATCTTACTTTTCTCCACTTTGTTACGTTTTATTTTTTGATATTACTTATCACTTATTAAACTGTATGATTCACTTATTTATAGTGTTTACTATCTCCTATTCTCATTAGAATGTCAGCTTCATGAGGGTAGAAATCTGTTTTGTAGCCTGGAACAATGCCTAGAATATTGCCTGTGATGGGCTCTCTTCTACAAACTTCAAATATTATTTCATTTCATTGTCTTCTCCACATACACCAGTGAAACAATATGACTCATAAAGGTTACCTAACTTGGCTGAAATCAACATCTGGTAAAAGTGGAACTAAGTTTTACACTTATACACATCCTGCTCCTTGCCTTCCATATACAAAGTATGTGAAAACAAGAGAAAAGAATAATGCATGTATATGGATGAATTTATATTATTTCATAAACATTTATATAAATGTTTACATATGAGAATAAAGTATTTTCTATTTTAGTGTAGAATAACTGTGTAATACTAGAATTTAGATATTTTCTTACATAGAAATTGCTGTCTTTATCAGTAACTTAAATATTAAAAAAAAAAAAACAACCTTGTTTTGATATTATTTAAGTAAGTATTGATGATAAAATAAATAGTTTTCTTTCTGGTTCACCTACAAATATAACTTCTTTGTAGTCCATAGCAAGACACTGGTATAAAGAATCCATTTTCATTCTGATTGTACATTCTATTTGATGAATTGTTCAAGCTGGATAAGATCTAATTTGTACTCTCTTTAAAATAACACTGTGTCAATTAGCATGTTTTCAATACTATATATACTACATAACTGGAGCACATCTTTCAGGACTTTTTCAACTTAACAGTTTCAAGTCTAGTTGTAGGATAAGGTAGTACAATTGCTGTGTTTTGATTGTAAATTTATATGTTTATTTGAGAAATATTCTTTCTGAAAAATGATGGATATTCTTATATGAACTAACATAAACCATCTTTTGCATTCTGTAGACCCGCCTTTTCTTACCATCTCATGTCCCAGGTTAGGATATTTTATCTATCAAGGAAGATTTAGCAGTGTAAGAATCACTTTGTCTTGGGATATGTAAATATTCCTAATTTGACACTCGTGCTAACAGTGGATAACTCAGTTGTATACTGCTTTAGAACAAGAGAGAGTAAAATATGGCATTTTTCATTTGAAATTTAGAAAGCTGGGCATCCTTAACCACCAGATACTATTTTGGTATAATCTATCACTTCTGTTACATTTTATTGGATATAAATCATATTGTATCAGGTTGCATAGCGACAATATGGTTCACCAGGCTTTCTATTTTTATAACTTTATTTAAAACTGACATGTAACTTGCTGTACCTGAAACCCCAAGTGAGCCAGTTATTGGAGTGTAACAAAGTTTTGACGTCAGAGTAGCTATTTATTCTACTGGAAACCATTAGTGATGCATTACCCTTTGGCACTGCTGTTTTTTGCAGAAACATGGTTAAAATTTTATGACTGATTTTGACCAATTACATTTCTCTCCCTCCAGAACTAAGCAATTATATATATACACACACACACACACACACACACACACACACACACACACACACACATATATAAAACACAAATATATATGCATGTGTGTATATGTGACATGCATATGCTTTAAATCCTTAAAATGTGTAATATATTTAAATATTTGTTTATATATATGTATTTTTCTTTTAGTATTACACATATCTAGCTTTTTAAATAGTTTCTTCTGAAAAGCTGAGTGTCGTAGTTTTATTTTTCTTATTTTCATAACTGATTGTTATTTTATGGAAATGAATTAACTGCATGTTGTTGTTACTGCTATGAATATGGATGTTGATTAGCTGCATAGTACTACCATGGTTGTTTGGTGTTAGTGCTGTTGTTATTATTTTAAAAGGTCCCCTTAATATTTGTTTACTATCAGCAGTAGATTCTTTGGAATTTATAAGGGTAATACTATTTTGTACCCACTTAATATAATCAGTTAAAGACAGGGTTTTCTCCTACTTAGCTTTGACTCTTCTTTCCCCTGAAAATATTAAAATATGCACTGTGCATCCATGCATGGAGTTAAAGTCCCTTGACTCCTGAGACAGCCTAGTGCCAGCTTACATGCTGATCTCTGCCAGTGTATTTTAAATTGGATCTGATGGGACTACCATTTGGAATTAGGCAGTGTAAAAGATTTTAGATTTTTATTTAGTAACCTAGTTGTTCTTCAAACCCTGTATAAAAACATTGCTAAACTTGTGTTTATGGAATAACTAACTTCTGTCAGCTTAGGAGATGCCTGTACATAAGAAGAGAATGTTAATTCTCTCAAATTCCTATGTCACACCTGAAATTCAATAATTATTACTAGTGTTATTGTTAGGAATTATCTACTTAGTAATCCTCACATATTGTTGAATTGATTATTTTTCTTTGGAAAATTCAAATTTAGATCTAATTTTTGAAATAAGACATAATTATTTCCCATATCTGCATTTTTTATATTGAAACATATTTATTTTTAATTGATAAAAATTGCATATATTTATCATGTACAACATATTGGTTTAAATATGTATACATTGTGGAATAGCTAAATTAGCTAATTCAAATTATACATAAAAATGATAGAAGAATTCCATTTTGGCAATTCCTGCAGCATGTTATAACCTTTTCCAGCTCCATCTTTTTCTCCCAAAACCTATCAAGTGTCTTTTGAGGTGTAAAATATGTAGGATGAGTTCCAACAACACCAAAAGTAGTATATTTCTTACAGAACATTGTAATATTGTGCAGTGATCAAGAATGGAGGCATTGAAACAGAACAACCAGGGTTAGAATTTCAGCCTTCCACTACCTGTGACAATAGACAGATTATTTCAACATTCTGAGTCAGTTATCTGATGTATAAAGTAGGTGTAGTTATAACTACCTCAAAGAGTTTTCTTTTTATAAGGATTCAATGAAATAAGCAGGAAGCCCTTAACTGGCACATAGTAATAACTCAAATGGCAGCTATCAATCATTTGTAGTACTAGACTTGTTAATTCTCCTTGTTTGCAGAGGTAGTAATGGCACAGTGCTTAATAGTACAGGCTTTAGAAGAGTACTACCTGGGTTAGAATCCCAGCTCTAATATTTACTAGCTGTGTAACTTGCAAGAAGTCACTTTACTTTTCTGCATCAGTCACTTTACTTTTCTCCCTCTGTAGCTAGGGGAATATAATATTACATATTTCCTACATGTATCGGAAGGGTATATGCATTAATACAAGAAAGGTGCTTAAAACACTGCCTGTCACATTGTAAGGCTTCAATAAATGTTAGCTATTATTATTCAAAAATCACTGAATGTGAGCTTCCTGGTATTTTAGAAATCTTTTAAGAATAGACCTGGCATTTTGTAGTTATTGAACAGGCCCAACTGCAGGAAAGATTTGTCTGGTCATACAGCGTTTCTGGACATTTTGACACCCTACCTAACAATCCTACAAATAACCTTACAATAAATATTTATTGTAAGGTTCATTTTAACACAAATTAACCCAAATAATTGACCCCCAGTGTGAATGAATTCATTTAAATACTTGTGTAATTCATGTTATTTTAGATTTTGTTGTTGCTCTTTTTTAACTTAAGATATGTGGTCCCTCTAGGAAACTTCGTTATGCTGACATGAAGCTAATCTGGTTAATTCTAATTTAAGATTGACATTTGGTTAATATTGATGTACTCAAGAACACAATAAAGGTTGTCATCAGGCAGGTGACTGCTGTCTTATAATACCTGCCAGTGGCCTAAACTTTTTATTTCCCACCGTATTCTATGCCCCCAATGTTGGATGCTAAAACTAAATCAATCAATAGACTTTTTCTCCTGGCATGCCATTCTGTCTTTTAAAAGAATAAATACATAGGTCAAGAATTACTATATTAAAAGTCAAAATTGAATAATGGGATCTAATTAAACTTAAGAGCTTCTGCGCACAAAAAAAGAAACTGTCATCAGAGTGAGCAGACAACCTACAGAATGTGAGAAAATTTTTGCAATCTATTCATCTGACAAAGGGATAAAATCCAGAATCTACAAGGAACTTAAACAAATTTACAAGAAACAAACAACCCCATCAAAAAGTGGGTGAAGGATATGAACAGACACTTCTCAAAAGAACACATTTATTGGCCAAGAAACACACGAAAAAAAGCTCATTGTCACTGGCCATTAGAGAAATGCAAATCAAAACCACAATGCGATACCATCTCACACCAGTTAGAATGGCCATCATTAAAAAGTCAGGAAACAATAGATGCTGGAGAGGATGTGGAGAAACAGAAACACTTTTACACTGTTGGTAGGAGTGTAAATTAGTTCAACCATTGTGGAAGACACTGTGGCAATTCCTGAAGGATCTAGAACCAGAGATACCATTTGGCCCAGCAATCCCATTACTGGGTATATACCTAAAGGATTATAAACTATTCTATAAAGATACATGCACAGGTATGTTTATTGCAGCACTATTCACAATAGCAAAGACTTGGAACCAACCCAAATGCTCATCAATGATAGACTGGATTAAAAAAATATGGCACATATATATATCATGGAATACTATGCAGCCATATAAAGGATGAATTTATGTCCTTTGCAGAAACATGGATGAAGCTGAAACTATCATTCTCAGCAAACTAATATGTGAACAGAAAACCAAACACCACATTCTCTCACTTATAAGTGGGAGTTGAGCAAAGATAACACAGGGAGGGGAACATCACACCCTGGGGCCTGTTTGGGGTTGGAGGGCTAGAGGAGGTATAGGATTAGGAGAAATACTTAATGTAGATGACAGGTTGATGGGTGCAGCAAACTACCATAGCACATGTATACCTGTGTAACAGACCTTCACATTCTGTACATGTATCCCAGAACTTAAAGTATAATAAGAAGAATAAATTACTGTATTAAGAAGTTGTTGAATCAGGTTAATCACAGAAGGGAATGCAAACACATGCACTGAATTAACCTCTTAAAGCTATCTATATTAATACTTTGACTTTATGGTCTTGAAATTAACTTGATCTGAGTTTAATTCTTAGCTTTACCACTACTAGCTTTGTGACCTTGAGCAACTTTTTAAATCCATCATCATCAAATATTTATTGAGCACTTATTCTATCCCTTTTTGCTAAGTAACCTAATAGAAAGATAGATAAGAAATATATTCTCTAAGCCAAAATTTCTATAACGATAAAATGTTCACATTATATAATTTATAGGATTATGATACAGGTCAAAATATGATCATCTCAGTTAAAATAGTCTGTGAATCATAAAGTTGTATACTAGTATATTTGCTGTGAGCTGTGTGAGAATAGGGACTATGTCTTACTTTGTTACCTCATTATCTAATGCAGTACCTGACACATAGAAGTATTTAGAAAATGTCTGCAGCAGACTGATTTTCTTCAAGATCTCAAAAGCATCTATTTTCATTTAGAATATTATTTCCAAAATTAAACTTAAAATACAGATGATTTATTCTTTTCGTTTTCTAATGGTATTCATATATAGTTTGAATTATGTGGAACATTCCTGAGGGATTCCCCATGAGAAAATGTGTTCCTAGATAAAATCATTTTTATATGTGCACTATTATCAGCAGGCCCTCTTTTCTGCAAGGTAATGTAGGGTTTGAATTAAGAGAAATTGTTAAAAGTTGGTTAAATCTACTGTGGCCAACAATTGGTACTATTTTTGTGCACCTAGAGCCACAGTTAATCTTCAGATTTTTGAATAATTTAAGTGTCACATATAAATATATTGAGTGGCTGTAATTATATTTTGTACCTAAACTTAACAATAATTGAATAATAAAACCTACTTGCCACAGTAGTCAACTACCTAAAATCTAATTATTTGTACACTCTATATATTTATTAATGTTAATAAATAAAGATACACATTTCAGTACAGTGGACTACATCTAAAAATATTTCATGATGTGTATTTTAGTAATATAGGACGTGAAATCTTGCACACCAAGTAATGCTGTATTAGGTAACATTAACTCAACCAAAATTCGGGTCCTAAGGTTATTCTTGCATTGCATTTGCAGGTTTCAGTCTAAACAGCAGTCACCCTTTTGCAAAATAATGACAGTTAAGATCTACATAAACTAAGCTAATGCTTGTTTGAGGAGATTAGTTTGTACTAATATATACTTCCATATTCTTTTAAAATGAGAAATAATATGCAGTATTCACAGGAATAAAACTCAGCGACTGGAAGGCACAGAAAACCCTTTCAGAGAGAGGTCACTGCAATATGGTGTGACTAAAGGAAATTTTCTTCTGAAGCACACCCAATTAATTTGCACTCCCATTCCTTCATAGAAGGAATGAATTTTTCTTACTCTCACTGAACTTAAAAAAAGAAATGAAAATCCGATAAAACTCAAACTACCAATTTTAAGTTTTAATGAACTTTTTTTTAGAGATGTAAAAGGGTATATTTTCCTTTCCTTAGACTAAAATCATTAGCTATTTGCCATAATATTCTCCATATATTATGTCTCCGTATATTATGTAATAACAACACAATTTTGAAGCTAATGAGAACTACCAACAGGAGAAAAGTTTTGTTATAGTTTCTGTTCCTTCTCTGGATGCATTTCAGTATTCTAGTGCTTTTCAGCAGCATTGCCAGTGAGTAGTCAAGGCTAAGGAAAGACATGGTATGTCTTCCTGGTGCATCAGTTTGACTTGTTAACAAGTAAATTAAACATTGTATATTAAAATGAATACATATACAGAGTAGAATAAAAATGTACATTAATTTTAAAATTCAAACCCCAGACTACATGAGCTGTAATTTTGAACTAATATGTGGCTTCTTTATTTGAATAGCACTGCTGACTTCCATTATAGATCTTCCTTTCATTTTTAGATACTTGGTTGTATGTAGTTTAGTTTTTTCTTTATTTAAATTGAATTTAAAGTGCCATTTTACCATCCATCAATGTATACTAGGGTACGGTTTAGTAATTTCAGACTTGTACAATTGAGTTAGCTCCAAGTTGATGCATGAAGGCAAATTAGTGCCCTTACACCATTTCTTCTGTGTCAGTGACCTTATTGCTTACTGCCAATAAGTGCATTTTCTCTCTTCTGTCTGGAAGGTGGATGACACACATAAATACTTTCTAAGGCTCAGTGTTTCTAGCAGCTGCTATCTCTTGCTTTACGTAACAACTGTTATACTTTACCTTAATAGTTAGCATTTAATTTTTTATTACTCATTTACTTCATGTTTATTGTGCATACTTTATGAAAACTGTCATCAGCCTCAAAAGTATGCTGTTCCCTGATGTTCCTGATAGACATGCCAAAACCTCTTTTTCTTTTTAGTGTACCTAACCTTAAAAGGAGATGAATGAGAATGCCACAGCAAAATCCCCAAAATATAGCTTGCTGTATTAATGTTGATTCTTTGGATCAGTAGTGAAACATCCACAATTTATAAGCATTCCCCAGATGATTGTGTTGTTCACTGTTATTTAGAGACCACTGGTTGAAATCATCCAGCCCCTTCACACTAGGATTCAGGCTGTCATCCAGACATCCTGCTTCAACAGTGTCAAGCACTCAAAGCTATTAGTATTTAAGTTGTGATAGAATTTCCTGAATAACTGATAGAATCAATGGGGTATTTTGGCAGTTTGTATGCATAGTGATTATTTAGAGGTTGAATTTACCTAAACCACTTTACAAGATATGAGCATTAGAGAGTGATGTCTCAGAAAGATGGACACTCCTTATTCTTATCATGGTAAGGTTTCTGGAAAATTGAATAAGAAGATGGTATGAAGGTAGCAAGGTTCCAATATATAGGAGCCAACCATATTGGAAATCATAGAAACAGTTTAAAGGCCATTTTACAAATACTGTATGATAATTTTTTTTTTTTTTTTGAGACAGAGTTTCGCTGTTGTTGCCCAGACTGGAGTGCAATGGCACGATCTCGGCTCACTGCAACCTCCACCTCCTGGGTTCAAGCAATTCTCCTGCCTCAGCCTCCCGGGCAGCTGGGACTACAGGCACGCACCATCATGCCCAGCTAATTTTTTATTTTAGTAGAGATGAGGTTTCACCTTGTTGACCAGGATGGTCTCGATCTCTTGACCTCGTGATCCACCTGCCTCGGCCTCCCAAAGTGCTGGGATTACAGGCTTGAGCCACCGCGCCCGGCCTCTGTCTGATAATTATTACCCAGAGAAAACAAGATTATACATAAAATAAACCTTTCTACATATAAAATAAAATGTTATTTTTTCCTGGGAAAAATAATACTAGCAGGAAAAAAGAATACTCAAAAGGTGAATTTTGTTTAAGTGGTATTGTGATTGTAATGCCATCTTTCAAAGTAAAATAAACACACACACTCTTTGAAACTGATTGACTATAGTTATAAGGTATCTCAGAAAGCTTCTCATAACTTAGAAATGTGAAAGATAAATTTCTAAGACTATACTCTTGTAACCATTATGAGATACATACTGCATAACTATATTTGTCCCCCCAAAGCAACTATTATGCATATGCAGTTGCTTATGTCTTTTCCTTAGCATTTTGATCACATCTAAGTATGGTGGAAAAAAAGCCAAAACTTTGAAATTCAAAAAAATTTTGATGCCTCTCAAAATTATCACCATCATCATCATTACAAAGTACTTGTTGAACACTTAAAATCTTTTTAGTGCTAAAGATATACTTAAAGTGTATGACGTAGTCCACAGTACCCTAAGAGATTTATGTACTAGTTGCAGAGGCAGCAGAATGGATACACGGAAGATAAGTAGTAGCATGACAAAGTAGCATAAAAGGAGTGCTAAATGAATCATCAATAAGCTCTATTGAGAGTCTTCAAGATGGCTGACTGGAAGCATTTCATGCCTGCCTCCTCAACTTAGAAGAATTGAAATAGTGTATAAACAAGCATACTTTGAATACATTAATCAAGGGAGAACTCAGGAATTCAACAGAAAAATGACAGGAAACACCAAAAGCAAGGAAAGAGAAGAAATGCAGCCTGCTTGTATGAGATTGGCTGGGAGCCAGATAACTTCCCAACATGGGGAAAGGGTAAGTGAGAAACATCCTGCAGCTCACATCTCCATCCTCGAATCATGGAATCCTGGGCACAGGAGATTCCCTTGAATCTCCCAGACCCTGAAACACAGGGAGCTGCCAAGAGACCATGTATGAATAGAATTGCTCCAAGGAGGGAGCTAATGCTGGGCCCTGTGGTCTTTCTGAGACTTACATAGCTATAGAACAGTGCCATTTTTAAACCTGTCCTTTGGCAGACTACATGCTGTCCTGGAGCCCAGAAGTGTTAGATGTGAAGCATTAGGGTAACTCAGGCTATTGCTGCTAAAACTGGGAAGCAAGCTGAGAGCACTGCTGCAGCCAAGGCTAAGAAGAGAGAAGCAAGCTGGGGTGCAGCCACTGGTGAACACCATTGGGAATGAGACTGAGAGGTGAAAGGGGCACAAGTTGCTGCTGAGACTTAGTCACTGTCTGGCTTAGAACACCTGCACCCAAGGCTGGGATGCAGGCTAGCTGCTAATACCTCAACTGGCACCTACCTGGAAGCATCACCTGCAGGCCTGGAGATTAGCCCACCCAGCCCATTGAAGACATTGCTAACATCAACACACGCCATGTGGGACCCAGACAATTGTTCTACCACTGCTACAGCCATGGCCCATGTCATGCCTGCTGCCCAAGGGCCAAAGAACCTGCCCTCCCACTTGGTCTTTTGTTGCTGCTACCCATCCAGACAAGCCACATGTAGGCCCAAGAATCAGCCCACCAGTAACAGCCAACACCAGTGCCAGTATAAACTACACTGGGGCACAAGGATAAGCACACCCAGCTCATTGCAGCCACCACTAGAGCCTGAAGACTGGCTCACCTGGAATCCCCGTACCCAGCCCAGCACAACTTAACCACTGCCTCCACTAATAACTGTACCCTAACCCACTGAGGAAATCAGAGGCTATACTACTACATATAACCAGAATCAAAGCCAAAGTACCCTACCCTACCAACACCATAGATATATCTTTAGAAAAAAATCCTTCCCTATGAAAGTTTTTGTTTGGTGCAAAAGTAATTGCAGTTTTTACCATTTAAAAGCAATGATAAAAACTGCAGTAACTTTTGCACAAGCTTAATAGATTAAAAAATAGGAAAAAGTGACTGTTACATGAGATGTGCAGATAGCAACATAAGGACACAGAAAATATGTAAAAGCAAATAAATTTGATAACTCCAAAGAAAAATAATAATTCACCAACAGTAGATCTTAATCAAAAAGAATTTTTTAAAATCCCAGATAAAGCATTTAAAATATGAATTTGGAAGAAGCTCAGTGGGATACAAGAGAATTCTGAGAAACAATTAAAAAAAAAATCAGAACAATTCATGATATGAATCAGAAATTTACCAAAGAGATTTTTTTTTTTTTAAAGAAGCAAATAGAAATTTTGGACTGAAGATTTCATTGAAGTAAATACAAAATACAGTTGAAAGCTTTAAAATAGAGTAGCTCAAGCAGAAGAGAGAATCTCAGAAGGTGAAGAAAGCTCTTTTGAAATAATCCGATCAGACTTAAAAAAAAAAAAAAAGAAAAGAAAAAAGAAATAAATGAGCCAAGGCTTTGTGGCATTAGTTACAACATACAGCAACTGAATAGTTCAATTACTGGTATCTCATAGAGCAAAGAAAAAAAATGAAAGGATTAGAAAATCTATTTAATAAAATAATATCTGAAAATGTACCCAGTCTAGCATGGGATTTAGACATTTAGATAAGGGAAGCTCAGTGATCCCCAGGAAGATATAAAATAAAAAGTTATTCACAGCACGTTATTCAGACTGTCTAAAGATAAAGAAGGAATCCTAAAAGCAGTAAAAGTGTCTAGTCACCTATAAAAGAAGCTTCATCAGACCAACACTAGATTTCTCATTAGAAACCTTAAAGACCAGAAAAGAATGGGATATATCATCAAAGTGCTGAAAGAAAAAGAAAACTCAGCCAACGATCCTATCTCCAGCAAAGTGAGCCATCATAAATGAAGGAGAAATAGTCTTTCTCAGATAAGCAAATGCTGAGTGAATTTGTTACCACTAGACCAGCCCTACAAGAAGTGCTTGAGAGTCCTAATCCTGGATGTGAAAAGATAACATCTACCATTATGAAAACATGAATGTGTAAAATTCAACTAATAAAGCACTCACACTGAAGAGGAAGGATTCAAATAATACCACTATAGATATCCACCAAACTGGAACAACAAATAGTAATAAAAAATAATCAAAAAACATATAAGCAGAACATAATTAACAATGTGACAAGAACAAAGCCTCATATATCAATAATAACCTTGTACACAGATTAAATTCTCCATTTAAAAGATACAGAATGACTGAATGATTTAAAAATGTACCAACAATATGTTGCTTACAAGAAACCAATAAAGGAATATACTGAATGTTCTCACTTGTAAGTGGGTGCTTGATGAAAACTTATGAAGACCAAAGGAACAAAAGACACTTGGTCCTACTTGAGGGTGGATCGTGGTAGGAGAAAAAGGAGCCAAAAAAATAATTATCACGTACTAAGCTTAGTACCTGGGTGACAAAATAATCTGTACAACAAACACCTGTACATGAGTTTACCTATATAGCAATCCTGCATATGTACCACTGAAGCTAAAATTAAAGTTTAAAAAAAATAAATAAATATATAAACTAAAAGTAGAGGGATGAAAATATATTCCACACAATAGAAACCAAAAATGAGGAGAAGTAGCTACTCATCAAGTAAAACAGACTTTAAGTCTGTAACAGTAAAAAATAAGTCAATCAAAAAGGTCATCATATATTAATAAAGGGATCAGTCCATCAAAACGATATAAGAATTCTAAATATTTATGCACCCAACACTGGCACTTCAAGATTAATAAAAATAAATATTACCAGATCTAAAGAGAAAGGCTGCCATACAATTATAGTGGAGGATTTCAACAGCCCCCCCTTCAACATTAGACATATAATCTAGCTAGAAACCCAAAGAAACACTAGATTCAAACTGGGCTTTAGACCAAATGGACAAAACAGACATTTCCAGAACATTGTGTCCAACAACTGCAGAGTATATCTCCTTATTATCAACAAATGGAGCATTTTTTTTTTTGGGGGGGATAGACCATATGCTAGGCCACAAAACAAGTCTCAACACATTTTTGAAAAACTAACATTATATCAAGTGTCTTCTTGGACCACAATAGATCTAGAAATCAATATGAAGAAGAACTTTGGAAACTATACAAATACATGGAAATTGAACAACATGCTCCTGAATGACCATTCGATTAATGAAGAAATTAAGATGGAAATCAAAAATTTTCTTAAAGCAAATAAAAATGGAAACATTTCATACCAAAGGGGAAGTTTCTAGCAATACATGGCTTACATCAGACAACTAGAAAGATTACAAATTGACAATCTACTAATGCATCTCAAGAAACTAGAAAAGCAAGAACATACCAAATCCCTGGATAGCAGAAGAAAATATATAATAAAGATCAGAGTAAAGCTAAGTAAGAGACTAAAAAAATAAAAAGGATTAATGAAACAAAAAGTTGGGTCTTCAAAAAGATAAAATTGGTAAACACTAGCTAGACTAACCAAGAAAAAAAAACCCAAATAAACAAAACCACAAATGAAAAAGGAGACATTACAACATATAATACAAAAATATAAAAAAAGATTATTAGAGACTGTTATGAACAACTTTATGCCTTCAAACTAGAAAGCTTAGAAAATAAATGGATAAATTCTGGGAAACCTACAACCTGAGTTTGAGCAAGGAAGAAATAGATATCCTGAACAGACCAGTAATGTGTAGCAAGGTTGAGTAATAAAAGTAATAAAAAGTTTCTCAACAACAAAAAAAGTCCAGGACTATATGGATTCCTAGCTGAATTCTGCCAACGCAAAGAAGTACTAGTACGAATTTCCCTGAAACTATTCCAAAAAATTAAAGAGGAGATAATTCTCCCTAACTAATCCTACAAGATCAGAATCACCCTGATATCAAAACCAGACAAAGATACCAAGAAGAAAAGTCTATGGACCAGTAGCCCTGATTAGCATAAGTGCAAAAATCCTTAACAAAATACTAGCAAATAATGCAAAACACATGAAAAAGATTTACCACAATCAAGTGAGTTTTATACTTGGGATGCAAGAATGATTCAGTATACACTAATCAATAAGCATAATACATCACATCAACAAAATGATGTACAAAAGCCATGTATTAACAACATTAAGTAAAATTCAACATCCCTTCATGATAAAAAAAAAAAACTCTCAAAAATCTAGGCATAGAAAGAACCTAACTTAAAATACGAAGTGCCATGTATTATACACCCACAGTTAACATCATACTGAATAAAGAGAAGTTGAAAGTCTTTGCTGTAAGAACTGGTACAAGACAAAGATGCTCACATTCACCATTGCCATTCAGCATATTACTGTAAGTACTACCCAGAGTAAGCAGGCAAGAGAAAGAAATAAGTCATCACAAATTGTTCCTCTTTGTTGATCACATAATCTTATATCTGGAACAAGCTAAAGACTCAACCAGAAACTTTTAGATTTAATAAATGAATTCATTAGAGTTTCAGAATACAAAATTGGCGTACAAAAGTCAGTAGTGTTTTTATACACCAGTAATGACCTAACTGAAAAAAGAAATCAAGAAGACAGTCCCACTTACCATAGCTACAAAAAAATAAATACTGAACAACAAATTTAACCAGAAAGAATCATGACCATCACTATTAATCATTTTCATAGGCCATTTTTATGTTTTTATCAGTTGCGTATGTCTGCATTCTACATGTGTTTGTATATTATGGTAGTATTCATTAAAGATATATAATGACTTAAAGCCTTTATTTAATACTATTGGTTAGGCTGGAAGAGTGTGATACTGGATAAACATAGTAGATGTTTTTCTTCCTGTGCTCTCTCAGAAAGTTAGTTCCAAATTCAAAGTTTTTCTTGAAAATTTGTGATCAGATTTTATATTTTTTAATTGCTTTATGCAGGAGCCTAGTTTTGCTTTTGTTTTTTATTTTATCTGTTTCTACACAAGTCTTCTATCTGTGGAACAAAATTACCTATTCCTGGACCACAAAAAACTTCCTTTTATATCAAGCACCATAGAAACCATGGGAGTTTTGGATTTCTGTAGCCAAGATGGATGAGCACTTATTAACTACAGGATGCCCAACCTTGTGAGTAGATTGACTTTTATAATTTGTGGGGCAGTTTGTTCCTCTTATTACACTGTATGTCCTTATAAGAATGATGAAGTTCCATGTTAAATTCTAATAAGTACACAGTAAGTGGTAGCTATTCTTATATCAGCAGCCTCCGATATATACTAGAGCACATTAGTCATTTGTAGCAAAATAGATTCATAACTTGTACTACAAGTTCAAATGACTTGCCAGTGTCAGTATTAACAGTACTTATTACAGCCAGAGAACCTCAGAAATGGCTGCCTACAGCTAAGGAATTGTTTGCATTCCACTGCTGCATCGCTTGACTTTTATTGGGGTTGGATTGAGAAACTGTTCTCATTTAGCAAATGTTCTGCAGCACAAGCAACATTCTACTTACATCGGGAGAACACAGAATGATACTTTTCTGTTTCTTGTAACACTTGTGAAATGCACCCGCAAAAAGACTGAAAATCAAAGTTTGAAAGAAAAAGGAAGAATGGAGGAAAAGAAGTAAAGGAAAGAAGAGAGAAATGAAAGGGGAGCGAGCGAGAGAAAAGCGGGCATGTAATCTGCCTATCTTGGAAAATTAGCCTCAACATAACTGCATATATGAGTTAATGAGCAGAGTCTGAAGTTATGGCTGAGTTTTCAACAATTGGTTAGCAAACTTCATGGATGTGTCCTTCACTCTGAGAACAATTCAGTTCTAGAAACACATAACTGATGTAGCATCAGAAAACTCTGTCTTAAACACATTTATTTTGTGGTGGTGCATAATGATATTTTTTTCATACTTCCATACTTGTACATCATAATGCTGAGTTTTATACCACAATGATTATTACATCTTCATTATTTACTTATAGTGAGTTATGAAACTATATGAATATTTTCTGTTAAACAATTAAGCATGAAGACATCCAAGAAATGCAAACATCCTCTATAAGATCTTATGTTTATTTTACAAGTACATTAGGTTTAAGCAGGATAATAAGTAAAATGTGTAAGGAATTAAGACTGGACAGTAGTGATTTGTTACAGGCTTTTGCTGCAGTATGAAGAAGATTTCTGTGGTTAAAGATAATCCCTGAATCCTAAAAGGACTGGAGAAAATGCATAAGACAAAACTTGTACTTAAATTTTAAAAAAATTAGCAAAACTGCCCAAGTACAATATGGAGGAAATAGGCTTAGCTGCAATGTACATGAAAAAGACTAAAGGGATTTAGGCAGTGTAAGTCAACAGTCTGAAGTAAATTCTAAAACTAATTTCACCTTGAGCTCTATTAATATAACTAGAACAAGGGAAGCAAGAATTTACTTTATTCTTGCTGATCATTATGGAATTCAGATCTAGTGACATAGGTAGACTGGAACACATTCAGAAAAGAGTAGACAGCATGGAGAAGATTTTTTTTATATGGAGAATGGCTAAAGAAACAAGATATACATGGTGATATGGTTTGGCTCTGTGTTCCCACCCAAATGTCACCTCAAATTGTAATCTCCATAATCTCCATTTGGCAAGGGCAGAACCAGGTTAAGGAATCCAACCTTGTAGGCGGTTTCCCGCATGCTGTTCTCGTGATAGTGAGTGAGCTCCCACAAGATATGATGGTTTTACAAGCGTCTGGCATTTCCCCTGCTTACACTCTCCATCTTCCCGCCCTGTGAAGAAGGTACCCGCTTTCCCTTTGCCTTCCATCATGATTATAAGTTTCCTTACAATCATGAGACCTCCACAGCAATGCAGAACTGTGAGTCAACTAATTCTCTTTCCTATATAAATTACCCAGTCTCGAACAGTTCTTAATAGCAGTATGAGAATGAACTAACACGCATGGTTTAAAGCAGGCTTGTCCAACCTGTGGCCAAGGGTCCACATGCAGCCCAGGACAGCTTTAATGTGGGCCAACACAAATTTATAAACTTTCTTAAAACATTATGAGATTTTTTGTGTGTGTGATTTTTTTTAGCTCATTAGTTATCCTTAGTTTTAGTGTACTGTATGTATGACTCAAGACAATTCTTCTTCGTCCAGTGACCTAGGGAAATCAAAAGATTGCACACCCCTGGTTTGGAGTAAAGAAGACTTAAAGAACATGATAGGTATATTAGTTAGCATATTTTCAATTACAAGTAAAATGATAACCCATCAAACTTTTAAATAACAAAGATAATTTCTGGGTTCTTAAAACTTCAGGGGTACATTGTATTTTAGATGAGGCACAATTCAGTGGCCTGGTTAATCTTTCTCTCTACTTTGCTTTCTGCAATGTTGGCCAAAATTGGCTGCTACCTTCTCCTTCCTTGGGACAATTTAGCTGCTGGTTTGCTAGCAGTAATCAGAGCTATGTGCTGCTTCTTTCATATCAAGCAAGTGTTCGAAACACCTTTTTTTCCCCAGTAGCTCAGTGGAAAAAAGAAGAATCTTCTTTCCCCCGACCCCAGGAAGTATCTCTTGTATCTCACTGGCCAGAGTTGTGACTTGTGCCAATTTCTGAACCAATTATAGTAGACCATGGGGATAATGTACACGAAGTAATGTAGCTAATCAAAAATCTACCTCTTGACGAGAGATATTATATCTATCAGGCTACTAGGAGAAACAGAACCAATAGGAAGTAGATAAATACATGTATATATGTATATAAATATATATACACATATGTATGTGTATATATATATAATATATATATATATTTACATACACATACATATGTGTATATATATTTATATACATATATACATGTGTATATACATTTATATACATATATACATGTGTATATACATTTATATACATATATACATGTGTATATACATTTATATACGTGTATGTGTATATTTATATACATATAAAATATATATGTGTATGTATATATGTGTGTGTGTGTATGATATCTTATTACATAAAGAAATTCATTTCAAGGAGTCAGCTCACCTGATTGTGGGGTCTGGCATATTTGAAATCCGTAGGATAGGCCAGGAAGCTAGAAACTATCTGGTAGAAGCTGATGTTGCAGTCTTGAGGCAGAATTTCTTCTTCCTCTAGGAAACTTCAGACCTTTCAACTGATTGGATGAGGCACGTCTACATTATGTATGTATGTATTTATATATGTATGTACATATGTATGTGTTTATTTTGAGATGGAGTTTCACTCATTGCCCAGGCTGGAGTTTAATGGTGCGATCTCAGCTCACTGCAACCCCCGCCTCCCAGGTTCAAGCGTTTCTTCTTCCTCAGCCTCCTGAGTAGCTGGGATCACAGGTGCCTGCTACCACAGATGGCTAATTTTTTTTGTATTTTTAGTAGAGATAGGGTTTCACTATGTTGGTCATGCTGGTCTCAAACTCTTGACCTCAGGTGATCTGCCCACCTCAGCCTCCCAAAGTGCTGGGGTTGCAGACATGAGCCACCATGCCTGGCTGCACATCTACATTATTAAGAATAATAGATTTTAATTAAAGTCAGGTGATTGTAGATATTACACATATCTACAAAATACCTTCCCAGCAACACATAAGTTAGTGTTTGATTTAATAATTGGGCACTATAGTGCCAAGTTGACAATAAACTATCATGGGTATGATCAATCTCTCCCAAAATATGTGACTGCAATTTTGAGTTGCTTTTGGAATTGACAGATTGGCAACTAAGGTAGCCAACAAATATCTCTTAGAGTAGCTAACAGTACATGTATGAAAGGCTGCTCTGGGGACTGGGTTTTCAACTTGCTTAACATAGGGGAATACTAGGGAAAAAGTTATAGAAATAGTGATAAAATAGCTATCTACTAAAAAAGAACTGTTTAACAAAACAGTAGTGAGTTCCTATTACTGAGAATGTTCAAACGTGAGCTAAGGACTATGGTGTAAGACCCCAAATTAAGGCCCAGTCATTACGTGTTCCTTAACTTCTTGGGAAAATAGTGTTTTGCTTAAGTGAAGTTCACGAGAAAACAGGTATAATTTTATTTTATTCTTATATTAACATCAAGTAGTACCTGAGATATGTCTGTCAGGATTCTCCAGAGAAACAGAACTAGTAGTATGTACACACACACACACACACACACACACACACACAGTATATATATATGACTGTATACATGTATATATGTAAAAGGAAGAATGAGGATATATATATATATATATATATATTCTTTCCAACTATATATCTATATATATATAGATATTCTTTCCAACTATATGTATATATATACACACACACACACTATATATAAAACACTATATATATATATATATATATATATAAAATGTGTGTGTGTGTGTGTGTATGTGTGTGAGTGAGTGTGTGTGTACATATTACTGGTTCTGTTTCTCTGGAGAATCCTGACATAATATCTTAGGTACTATTTGATGTTTATTTATAACAACACACACACACACACATATATAGATATATATGTGTGTGTGTGTGTGTGTGTGTGTGTGTGTGTTGTGTGTATATATACAACATATATATAAAACTTGTATATATATATATACACACGTTTGATTATGTATATATAACATATATATATTATATGTGTGTGTGTGTTCATGAGGCATTTTATTTGTAAACATGTATTATATCTCTAGAGAAAGAATCTCAGGATTTTTCCCCTGTGTGTTTTCTTCTTGCTTCTTCATGGTCCATGATACCAGCTGAGACTGAGACTGTCAGTACAATGAAACCAACCTGGCAGGATGGAAGCAGATTATTCTGCCATTTTTCTAGGTCTTTGAGTTGCACATCAGATCTGGGGCTGATCGCTCCACACTTGTTTGGCCTGCTTGTGAGGTTCACAACAATTTTCCCAACTCTGTGATCATCAGTGATTTCAAATTCGCCTATGTAACCATGCTTCATTATCACTGTGAGAAACCAGACAATAACTGGAGCTCGGCCTAATAAGAACCTGGCATTTACCTCTCTTTCCTGCATTGTTGATGCTCTTGAGAGCATCAGCTTTTGAGATCACATCCATGTGCACCATTGTGGTGGTGTGGAAGGAGCTGTGATTTATATTTTTAACATATAATACATATATATATATATATATATATATAAAGAAATTATTTTTCTCTCAAATAACCTAGCCACAAATTCCTCTCCCCACTATGTTCTTACAGATAAGGTTACCTTGCCAAACAACCCCTTTTTATCAAAGGGATCAGGCTGATTTCTGCTTATGCCTCCCTTAGCAGTTTCAGTTCCTGCCAGCTCAAGGAATTATCCAAACAAGCCAATCACATCCTTCTAGAAACCCAGGGGCACCCAATCTCTTAAAATCTACTTCTCACAACCCCTGGTTGTCTACTCTCTTGCTGAGTATAACCCCCATGTGACCCTGCCTGGCAAGTAATGTCTTCTTCCCTTTGGCTGGGAGGGGAATATACGTGATTAATAAACTTCAGCCTCAGAAGACTTGCATGCAGCCATTAAACATATGAAAGAAAAGCTCAGTGTCACTAATCATTAGAAAAATACAAATCGAAACCATAATGAGATACCACCTCACACCATTCAAAATGGCTACTATTAAAAAGGCAAAGAATAACAGATGCTGACGAGGTTGCAGAGAAAAAGGAACGCTTATACACTGTTGGTAGAAGTGTAAATTAGTTCAACCATTGTGGAAGATAGTGTAATAATTCCTCAAAGACCTAAAGACAGAAATACCATTCAACCCAGCAATCCCATCACTGGGTATATACCCAAAGGAGTATAAATTGTTGTATTATAAAGACACATGCACACATATGTTCATTCACAATAGCAAAAACATGGAGTCAACCTAAATGCCCATCAGTGGTAGACTGGATAAAGAAATGTGCTATATATACATCATGCAATACTACACAGCTATAAAAAAGAATAAGAACATGTCCTTTGCAGGAACATGAATGGAGCTACAGGCCATTATTCTTAGCAAACTCATGTAGGAACAGAAAACCAAATACCACATGCTCATGCTTGTAAGTGAGAACTAAACGATGTGCACACATGGACACATAGAGGGGAACAACACACACTGGGGCCTACCAGAGTGGGGAGGGTAGGGGGAAGGAGAGGATCAGGAAAAATAACTAATGGATACTAGGCTTAATAACTGGTTGATGAAATAATATGTACAACAAACGCCCATGACACAAGTTTACCTATATAACAAACCTGCACATGTGCCCCTGAACTTAAAAGTTAAATAAAATAAAAAATAAATTAAAAAAAAAAAACTTTTGTTTCATCTGGCCAGTGTTGGGCTAGATGAATTCCTGTTTGGCCATCTCAACAACCTTAGAATTGGAATCCCTCTCTCACCAATGGTGTATACAGGAGGTACTTAAAACAGTGACTATATCTATGTAGTCTCCATGTTTCTGCCCACTCACCTAGCAGTGATGTTGGATTGGGGAAAAATACAAATATTAGTTATGTAATAGTAATAAATGACTTGGGAGTTGCCTTTCAGTAGTAAGATTCTGTTATTTCTATGTTTCCAATGCTAGTATTGGCATTTTTATTCTCCAAATAAAAACAGGGCAATTTGTTCATCATTCTGTTAGTGGCAACCATCAGATTATTTTGTAAACTGTTTGTATATCTTTTCCTCGTAGCTCAAAACACAAAAAGTCATGCTTTATTAATCTTTATGTACACTCCCAATAACAATGCTTGACCCATAGCAGATATTCAATTACTTTCTCCATTGGAATTTTATTAAAAAGTTACTAATGAACTGTGAAGTTCACCTTAAACAACATAACGTATAAGTAAACATTGTAAATGTAAATTCTCTAACACTGTTTGAAATCCAAACTCACTCTACCCACCTTTAAACAGAGGGAATGATGTCTTGAGAGTATTGCCCAATCTCTTCTCATTCACTTTCCAAAATGCATGCTAGTTGCCTTAAGGCTTCTGAAGAACCCTGAAGGCAGCATCTCACTTTGTGTAGGACGAAGCATTAGTATAGCTACAAGGTGATCCCAACTCCTGTCTGTCTGTTGGTTCTGAATGCTCCATTGACTTCAGAATCCCTGCTGAGAGATAATACATTGCTTCTGCAAGAAGGCATTTATTTTAGTCATGGTTTCATTCCTGGAGTTTATAGCTGCATACCCTTTTCTAAATTATAGGAAAAACATGGAGAAAGCTAAAATGACTGGACTGAACATATTTGACATCTTTTTTATGATTTCTATTTTATTATTGTATTTAAATTGACTTACTCATTATTCTTTTGATAGAATGACATATGCTTCTTTCTCTACCCATAGATTTAAGAATTTTTAAAGAAGATTTGAAAGACCTGGTTTGACAAAAGAATTTTTCTAACTTAGGAGTATATTGTATCCCTTCACAAAGATATACAATAAATTGTGTTTATCAGCAGTAATAAAATTACATTAAACCAGCTCTGGTGTTTGAAACTCAAGATGTATAGTTTCCATATCCATGTCTTTATACAACACCAAGCACTCGGTAAATATATAATGGTTAAATCATGTAATAATAGAATGTGCTCTCTTCCATTGATCATAGACTTTAGAAAGACTTTAATATAACAGAAGTGTTTTCGCTATCTCCTGGGTTTACCCACAGTAAACAAATCCGAGCTATGCTGGGCCGGTTCAGCCAGGCAGAAACCTTATTAATGAAAGCTGAAGTGCAGCCAGGGACTTTTGATGGAGTTCTTATGGATCTTGGGTGTTCCTCCATGCAACTTGATACTTCTGAAAGAGGTTTTTCCCTTCGGAAAGACGGCCCCTTGGACATGAGGATGGATGGTGACAGGTGAGTATTGATAAAGCATTTCTTCTAACAACAAGAAATCAATTTGTCACAAATGCTCTGAATTTAATTTTTTTAAGACTACAAAATTTCCAACACATGCCTAGACCTAACGCCACCAATACATAATAAATCAGTTTGTTCGATGCTCATTATACACATCAATGTTTCTCTGGATTTGGGATGTTTAAAGAAAAACAATTACTACCTTTACATAAAATAGTGAAGAGGATAACAAGGATAACTTTCACTCGGATTATCTTTTTTACTTACACAATATAGGTTTTAGAGTGTTAACCAATATCAATAAATATCATGATGCTGAAACAATGATTCCATTTTTATGCATGCCCAACTGTGTCTCTTGTGAGAAGCCAAAAGAACTACATATATTTAATGCATCCTCTTTTAGAATACACACACACAAAAAAAGGTAAGATCTTAGAGGTCAGCAAGTGTGTTTTGTCCTGTCTTGTACAATCACTTTGTTTGAACCTTCTCCAGAGAATCTGCAATTTATGGTACTATATCAAACATAGTCCTATACATAGGATATCTTTTAACCTCCTCTTTCTGGAAATACTAGAATTTATTTTCCATTATTCAAATATATTAAATAACACAATCATATTCTAGGAAAGTATAGAAATAATTTCTTTCTTTCTTTCTTTTGAGACAGAGTCTTTGTCACCCAGACTGGAGTGCAGTGGCATGATCCTGGCTCACTGCAACCTCCTCCTCCCTGGTTAAAGTAATTGGCATGCCTCAGCTTCCTGAGTAGCTGGGATTACAGATATGCACCACCATACTTGGCTAATTATTTTTGTATTTTCAGTAGAGACGGGGTTTTGTCATGTTGCCCAGGCTGGTCTCAAACTTCTGACCTCATGTGATTTGCCTGCCTTGGCCTCCCAAAGTGCTGGGATTAACAGGCGTGAGCCACCATGCCCAGCCAACAATTTCTTTGTATTTATTGTCCAAATTAATGTTAAAAGCTTAGATTAGGACCTGTGTCTATTCTCAATACTGACCTAGGGAATGGACAGCCTGTACTTGTAAAACTTAACTGTGCTTTTCTCTCTCATATCATGCCTCATCACAAACTGCTTTGTTTTGTGGTAATTATTCACATATAGCGTTTTTCCCTATGTTGTGATATGACCTGTTAACTTGGCACATGACCTATATTTGTTGGGACCCTGTTGTTCCCAAGTGTTTTACCTTCTTTTGCACATGTTGGCATTCACAGAATGAAGGGTATAATTATAAAAGAAAATAATAAAAAGCATTTAAAAACAAGTAACTAATAATAAAGTTCAAATATATTCTCATGTGTGGAGATGGAGGTGGTTGTGCAGAGGTAATAAAACATCAAGCCAGTTTCTGAAATACAATGAACAAAACTTCTAGTTACTAGTAATAAATCCCATATTGTTAAAGACTTAGCAAATTATAGTTTGTGAATCAGGGTCCCTGAGGTTTTCCCAAGAGCTTGAAAATAACATTGACACTAAGAATTAAACTCTTAAATCAATACCTAATGGATGAGTTGTGTAAATATATCTTAAAATGTTGAATGGCTTTCAGATAGATAGTATAGACTGTAACTTAATCAAAAATGACAACATACCTGAAGAAAGTATGTGACCTTTGAAAAGGGGGAGTTGATTAACATGAAATCATTGAAAAAGAAAAGTCATAGATGCAAATATGTGCAGTGCTAATCCAAGTGGTATATGTTTGCTTTGGCTACTCCTGGTCAAAAAATACGGCCTGTTAGTTCCTGAAGGGAGAGAGTATCCCTGTGATGAAGACAAATGCAAGTGACTTCCTTAACCAGTCACCATTTAACAGTAGAGTATTAAAACATAATTTATTCTGTGCTGATCCCAATTTCAACAGCAGCTTTCAGATTACAATAAGTCTTCTCCTGTGGAAGCCGCAGAAATAAATTCACAGCTTCAGGAATTTGAGAGTCTAGTTCTGTTAATAATTATAGTTTTCACTGGAAGATAATAAATTATCACTTGTGTTTATATTTTCTTAGTCACTGTAAGTCAGTGAACTCTGGAGGACTGACAAGATCAAATCTATTAACCTGTAGTTGGAGGGCAGCTCTTGGATCTTAACTCCTTGACCATATGAATGCCTATTCTCAAGCTGCGTAGCAGCCTGCCAAACCTTCCAGTGTTGTACCTTTCCAGTGCAGCACTATGGAAACTATGCCATCAATCACTGTTAATATAAGAGTAAGAGAAAATTATGTGTATTGTCCAATTATTTATTCAGAGTAAAATTATGTGTGTTGAACAAAATGCTTTTAAATTTTCTTATTTAAAGATAGAAAAGTATCATTAAAAACTGCTAAGTACATCCATACTCATCATAAAATTCTCTTGGTAAAGCTGGACTGTATCCTATGTATAAATTTCTAAATTTCACATCTTTAACAGAGTTAATTCAAATGCTCAGTGGTTTGAGCATTTGAATTCACAAATAGGTCAGGTTTAACAGGGATTTTTTTGTTTAAGCCGCGAATTATGCCTTGCAAATTTATGAGTGAGAAAGATCTAAAGGGCAATGGCATGCATTGAGCATCTCTTATGTTCCAGGCATCATATTTCTGTTTTACAATATGTATACCAATAATTGTTCAAACAATTCTATAAGTTAAGAATTCTTACTTTCATTTCATAGGTTAAAAATTGGGGCTCTAATAGGTTAAAAATTATACTCAATGTGAGTAGCCGGGCCAGGATTCTAATTCAGATCAATTGAACTCCAAAGGCCAGATTTTCATCCTGAAAACTGAAGAAGCAAAGTCTACTGATACAGAAATAGGGCTACCTTAAAAGATATTCATTGTTCTGTGGGTTTAGTGGCAGACCTACATAAAAACAATTATTGTAAGATCTGAAAAGCAAGGTTTGGACAAAAAAGAGAGACAAAGAGACATCAAGAGAGATGAAAGAGATGACAAATCTGGGGACAAGCCAAGGACCACAAAAAGATTTTCTCCTGGAGGCACTAGACATGTTAACAATGTATATTTTAGTATTTTTAAGGAGAATTTCAGGTGTATCTTGGCAACCCCACTCTGGTTGGACCCTTAGGTCTTCAAGCTACCATATTCTTGTTACTTGTAAATACTCACAATGTGTTACCAACAATCAATCCAACATATTAACTATACGAGAAGTAACTGTACCATTAGCAAAGCTATTTTTCTAATATGTAAGGTCACAATTAGCTTATCACTTAGAATTCTTTGGCCTATTTCTCTAAAGTAAACAGGAATGGTCTGACAGAGTGAATGTCATTTCTGACTATAATTTATTTTATTTGACCAAAGGTTTGTATTTTTTTATTTCTCCTCCACCTAAAATTACTATCTAGACTTGATCAATACTGCCTCTTGATTACCGGGTTTTACCATATGGTGATCTTTGTTATGGAGGAATGAGCAAATATTGTTAAACATTTGAATAATATGCATTATTGCCATTAAGGTTGTTTTGAGTTTTATGAGGGAAACTGACCAGCAGTATCTTTTTGTATAGATTTTCTAAGTTCAATTTGTGTCTACACAAGTAATCAGTTATTTTACAGCCTCAGATTTAGTCAAGTTCTTCAGATTTAGACTCGTTTAAATATCATCAACATACCTTGTATCATTTCTGTGTGAATTAAAGATAAAGGTTAGTATAATATTTTAACTTCCTGCTGCCTTGACCTTGATAAATATCACAAACCATCACCATTGCCATAATGATGAGTATTTGAAATGGAAAGTCTATTTCATTTGTTTAAGGTTTCAGTCTCTGACTTTAAAACCTCGTCTATGTGTATATGTCTGACTTTATATCTCAGTACTCTGAAGTTTCACCTCTTGTCAGTGAAAACTGACGTCAGTGAACTAATTGGCTCTTCTTGTGCATAGGTACCCTGACATGCCCACTGCTGCTGATGTTGTGAATGCTTTAGATCAACAGGCACTTGCATCTATCCTAAGAGCATATGGGGAGGAGAAGCATGCCAAGAAAATCGCTTCAGCAATTGTTCAGGCACGCAGCATCTACCCCATTACCAGAACCCAGCAGCTTGCCAGCATCGTTGCAGGTAGCCTCATTAATTCTCAACAGTACCTAAGAGAAAAAAATTATATTTTCATGTGTGTGTGTGCGCTTGTGTGTATGCATGCATGCACATACATGTATGTGTGCATTAATCCCCCAAACTCCCAGAGGGATTCATTTGTACTTGAAATCACGCAGGTTAGAATCTTGCCTATCCTTTTCCAATATCAGTTTTCTTTTGCTTTTGCAAGCTTCTCCCCTTCAAAACCTCTCCCTCACATAAAAAGTTTTTTAAAATGTACTGTAGTTTGATAATTTGTGTAATGTGGATTTTTTTAACATAAGATAATGTATCATTTGTGCCTACCAAGGTGAAACATGGAATGATGAGCCAAAGGATTTCTTGATCCATCACAATGGTTGATAAGCACCCTGTATAAGATCTGACATTACTTCTCTTAGCTTCACATTTCTGCATTTTAATATTTTGGGCAAAAGGAGAATTGCATTGCCCAAATGCTAAAATAAAATCCAGTGACTCATATTTCTATTCTAAACAACCAGCTAACAAAGGGTATGTGATGTATAGGTTATTCCACTTTGTGAATGCTAACTAAATCAGCCTGAGGGGCTTATTGAAACGTTTCATCTTTTCTGCTATTCTGCTATTCACCACCATAAACCTCTTGAACCTAACTCTAGCTAGGAGGCGCTTTTATTATGGTCTTTCTGTTTGAAGCCAAAGTTGTTTCACAGCTGTGTTCCATGATGAAAGTTTTCCAAGGTAAAACTATAACTCTTGCAGTTATTTAACAGAATTCCAATGGTAAATTCTTCATCTTGTTGGACCATCTGAAACCCTATATCATTTTTATTTACCAAATGTGTTAAGGTATTTTTCAATGCTTCCTATTAAATTACTTAAGAAGTTTTTTAAAAAGGAATATTTGTGTAACTTATAAAAAGAACGTTTTAGCTGCCTCTTTCTTAATATTATCCATAGTTTAAGGAGTAAAACTTAATTATAAATTCATTTAGATCAGTAGGATTTAGAGATCATAGCAATTATTTTATTACATAATTAAATAAGATTATATCCTACTTAGTTATTATAATAAAATATAAAGAGTTGACTAGCCTTTAATTTTTTAAGCTGCATACCTCAGGGGCCTTCAAACTTACCATTGAGATTTTTTTGGGCAAGTTTAAGAAGAGAATTCTTGTGGTTATATGAATATAAAATATTTCATTTTTTTTCTCCTCAAAAAAGAGCTTATCCAAGCATGTTGACATTAAAGTCACCCTCTGGTATTCCTTTTCTTCTTCCTACTCCGTACTCAGTAACACATCTCCACAGCATCCTTTCTGTAATTCTTTAACTACACATGTTATTTTCTGTCTCCCATATTGGAAACAAAAGCAGTGAGAAGCTATATTTTTTATTCATAAACAAATCTAAAATTGGTGCTGAAAATGAGGACTTGGGACTAGAGAGCATCCTAGAAATTGTCCAGTCAGAAAACCTCATCTGATTACTAAGGAAACTAAGGCTCAAGGAGGATCAATAGTTTGCTCAGGGTTATAGCCTAATTAATGACGGAGTTAATAGTGGTCTAGAATTTGGAAGCTCATGAATTTGAGGCATAATTGAAAATCTGCCTTTAAGCTACCTTTTCTGTCTGTGCATCCTACTTTGTAAACTTGGAGAAATAACACTGTGGCATTAAGTAGAAAGTATGTGAAGGTGTACAATTGGATCAATTTAAATACTTTCAGAAAGATTATGATATGAAAGCACATTGAGCTATGAGAAATAATACAATAAAAGTGAGAATATTCATATATGGTAAATAAAACCTCATTTTAGTAAATGCCATTAAAACATCAAGTTACCTGTAATGAGGCCATTTTTATGTCTTAAATATCAGTCTATAATAATAAAACTTTATTAATAATGTGATTTTTCGAAAAAGGGAAAATCAAAAATGTGTTTTCATTTTGTGCTCATTTATTTAAAAAAATAGTTTGAGAGAAGCTGCTCTATACTTGGCACTATGCTAAACACTAAAGAGCGAATCAGGTATAATCTCTGTGTATATAGTTTATAGACTAATAGATTATAGTCAGGGAACTAAATAAAAACATCATGTAATAACTTCTTACAGTGAAAATTCTCTTTCTTATTTATTATAATCAAGAGCTATGATAATATGGTCAATAGAAAATTTGATAAAAGCAGAGAATTATAGAACCTAGACAAATATGTGTGTGTGTGCGTGTGTGTGCGTGCTTGGGTTTTAATTGCAACTTCACAAAGTCAGTCTTAACAAACCACACCCATGGCATAAGTCCTACAAGTTCTGGTTATAGTTTTAGTAAAATGAAGTAAGACTTTAAAGGCTTTGCAAAGCAATCGGAATGATAATTTTTTCTAGATTTTCATGATCTCATTTTAGTCTTTTATAATTGCCTCACTCATACCTAATCTGATTGAATTTTTTAAGTGATTCACCTTTAACAGGGGTTTCCAAAGTTTCCAACAGTGAACATTCTGGGCTGGAAGTGCACAGCTCTTTTGATGGGACTAGAACTGTATAGAAATACCAGAGAATCCAAAGAATAGGATCCTACCCTCACACAGTTTGTTTAACAGAGAAAAGGGTTAAATCTGTCAAGTCCAATAAATCAAGAGCTGCTATATAAAGGAAATATGAGGTGCAATTGGTAGGGCACAGGTTCCTGTATGGGTTTCCTAGGGCTGCTGTTACTAAGTACTACAAACTTGGTGTCTTAAAACAACAGAAATTTATTCTTTTACAGTTTTGGATACCTGAAGTCTGAAATCAAGATGTTAGCAGGGATCTAGGGGAAAATCCTTCCTTACTATTCCTAGCATCTGGCAGTTGCCAGCAATCCTTGGTGTTCCTTGGCTTGTAGATGTATCACTGTTTCTGCCTCCATAGTCACTTGGCGTTATCCCTGGGCATCTGTCTTTGTGCCCAGAATTTCCCTCTTTTTATAAGGATACCAGTCATGTTGGATTTGGGGCCCTCACTTAATCTAGTGTATCCTCATCATAACTTGATTATACCTGCAAAGACCTTATTTCCAGGTCAGATCACATTTATAGGTTCCGGGTAGACATGAATTGTGGGGGACTCTGTAAATCCAGTATAATTCCTAAGCAATATGTTTGTTTAACAAACATGTATTTTGGCAAGATATAAAGTGCAGTGGCTATATTTAAATGTGTTTTCTGATTCTGATAAATTCATACTAAATATGTTCAAAACTATCAAGCACTCTAGGAAATATGCAGCACAGTTCTTGACACATATTAAAATACATATGAATGGAAATATAAATCACTTTCTTTAATTTCCAAAAGCTAATAATTCAGTAGGACAAGGAAAAACAATGCACTTGGAATCACACACTCAGTGGGATCCTGTAAGTCAGATAATTAAGCTGTAAACTGTATAATATAAAGTTTGGTGCCTTTTGCTAGTATTGATAACTACGGTTCCAGTACTCTTCCATATCATGGGAGTTCTAAAAGACAGATTCAAGGCTCCAAGTTCGAACAGAGCACTGATAAGCATTGTGAATTACTTTGCAAATTATTCAAAGCGGTAATTTATAAGCAACTTACAAGAGAATTCCAAAAGCAACCTGTAGGATTTCACTGTTCTTATTACTACAAATGTTCATACATATACTATTCAGAACTACCAGCCATGAATCTTAATATAAATATTTAACACATTTGCAGTGTTAGATACAGTGTTCCTTACAAAAATGATTTATAAATAACATCCACATTTTATTAAGCATAATGTTTATTCTAATGTTCTAGCTAAAGAGTTAACAGTTCTAAAATCTAAGAGTTGCAAATGGCCTAGGGGACTCATCTAATCCCAAACTAGATTCTTCATCACCTCTAATAAATGGTCATCCAGCTTTAGCCTCTTCATCTTCATGTCTCTTACTCCCCATTGTATTCCAGTGAAGATGAGCACATTTCAGTCTGAAGTTGCCAGTTCCATAAATATAATACAGTCCTAGAGGCTTTAGAAAGGAAAGATTTCTTAGAATAAAGGCCAAACTCCTTTAAATGGAGTAAAGGCCAAACTCCTTTAAATGGTTTGCAACTTCCTTCATGAATTGGCTCCTACCTGTCTTTTCATCTTCCCCTTTCCACATAATAGTCTTTGTTCCAGCCATATTGAAGTTCTTGTAGTCTTTCCAGTACGCCATAGTCATTCACCTGCAGGCCTTGGATGTCCTTCTGCCTGGAATATTGACCTTCCTATTCTCTCATCTCCCTGCCCTACCCCTTTCCTTTTCTCTGGCTAATTTCAGCTCATCCTTTAGAGCTTAGTTGAAATGTCACTTCCTCACAAAGTTTTTTCCAACCCTACTCACATTAGTTGAGATGCTCTCCTATGTGCTGCCATCGTACTGTATCCCTTGTCTGGCACTTCTAATGTTATATCTTATTGCTTGCTTACTATTTAAATATTCCCCTAGGTTTTTTTTTTTTTTTTTTTTTGAGACGGAGTTTCTCCCTTGTTACCCAGGCTGGAGTGCAATGGCACGATCTAGGCTCACCGCAACCTCCACCTTCTGGGTTCAGGCAATTCTCCTGCCTCAGCCTCCTGAGTAGCTGGGATTACAGGCACACACCACCATGCCCAGCTAATTTTTTGTATTTTTAGTAGAGACGGGGTTTCACCATGTTGACCAGGATGGTCTCGATCTCTTGACCTCGTAATCCACCCACCTCGGCCTCCCAAAGTGCTGGGATTATAGGCATGAGCCACCGCACCTGGCCTCTCATAAATTTATGTTGTGCAACACCATTGCCAACAGCCACATGTGGCTATAAAGCACTTGAAATGTAGCTACTTCGAATTAAGAGGTGCCATAAATCTAAAATATGCACCAGATTTGAAGACTTAGTTTGAAAAATATATATAATATTATAAAAATAATTTTATCCTCATTACATGTTTAAGTGGTAATATTTTAGATATATTGGGTCAAATGTGATATTAAATTAATATTTTGCTTTTTAAATAATGGCTATAGAAAAATTTTAAGTAACATGAATCACATTGTGTCTTTATTGGACAGCATTGTTCTAGAATATAAGCACCAAGATTATAAGCACTGTCTTGACTTTTGTACTAAGTACTGTGTCCCAGCATTTAGCCTAATGTTTGACCCTTGAAAGGTATTTAGTAAATACATTTTTTAGATTCTTTTTTTTATCAAAAAACTTTTTTTAAGTGACAGGGTCTCCTTCTGCGGCCCAGGCTGGAGTACAGTGCTGCAGTCATAGTTCAAGGCTGCAGTGATCTGTGAGCCTCAAGCTGTCCTCCTGACTCAGCCTCCTGAGTAGCTGGGACTACAGGTGCCTGACACCACAGCAGGCTAATTTTTTTAATTTTTATTTTTAGAAATAGGGTCTCACTATGTTGCCCTGCTTATCTTGAACTCTTGGCTTCAAGCAATCCCCAACCTCCTGGCTCAGCCTCCTGGGTAGCTGGGATTACAGGTATAAGCAACTGCTCCTGACAATACTTTTTCAATGTAAATTTATATAGTTAACAAAATGCACATTTAGTCAGAAAATTTCTGCTTTTAGAATGTTTGGATTCAGTAAAATAACTTCAACATTAATTTTAAAAATTGATGTTCAGTCTTGTGGGCCATAAGAAGCAAATGTCCTCTTATATGGTTTGACTCTGTGTCTTCACCCAAATTTCTTCTTGTAGCTCCCATAATTCCCATGTGTTGTGGGAGAGACCCACGGGGAGATGAGTGAATCATGGGGACAGGTCTTTCCCATGTTGTTCTCATGATCATGAATGGGTCTTGTGAGATCTGAGACCTATACAAGCTCTCCTTGCCTGCTGCCATTCACATAAGACATGACTTGCTCTTCCTTGCCTTCTCCCGTGATTGTGAAGCCTCCACAGCCATGTAGGATTGTAAGTCCAGTTAAACCTCTTCCTTTTGAAAATTGCCCAGTCTTGGGTATGTCTTTATCAGCAGCATGAAAACAACTAATATATCCCCCACATTAACGCTAACATATGCAGGTAAGTTCAGAAACTACATTGCCCTGTAGTACTTTATTCATCTTTGTAAGTTGAAATGATACAGATTCCTATCTTATTCTTTAGGAATGCTGTGAAGAAGGATAATGCTTTGATAGAATATTTTCATTAATTAAAAATCCTTCATATTGATAAATGACACATGAAAACTCTCAAGCTCTTCAGGAGAAAGAAAATTTATGCACTTAATTTTGAAAAAATGGCTGTGGTCTGGATTTGGCAGAATTGATGTATATTTGATTTGCATAGTCTTCTAGACATTCCTTTGAATAAAGAAATCTGGGTATTTCCCTCATGAGGCTGGCTGCCCATATTTTATATCTGAGCTTTTTCATACTGTAGTGCTCTTTTCGTTCTCTGGTTGCATCAAGGAAATTACCAATTAAATGCTAACTAGTTTAATGAAAACATCTTTGTTCAAGTCTTCGTTCTACAACTTGCTGTTTGTGTGAACTTGAATAATTCCAGACCTCATCTTAAAATGGAGGCAAATAATAATTATAATAATCATTATTTTCATTAGTAAACAAAACCATGCTAATTATGTTTTGCTTAAATCAATGTTGAAATTCACTTGTAGTCTCAGAGCTCATGTTAAAAATCAAAGAAGTATACCCATCACTTTTCAGATCATTGGGATTTAGATTAAATAAAAATAAAATAATTGATAAAATAGATAATTGATCTCTAAACAATCAAAAAGTGACAGAAGGCTTCTAATATAATTATGTGAACGAGAGAAATGAGGGGAAGAAACTTTTTAGATATTTGTGATTCATGTTGATTATATGTATAGATGTATTCCTTTCCTGAAACTTTTATGTAACCTTTACTCTGACTCATGAACTGTGCACATGGCCAGAGCTTAATGAATGCTTGTTGAACAAATAAATCAATAAAAAGATACATACATTCTTAGCCAAAGTAAAATTGAAAATTCAAGGGAAAAAATATATAAGTCCTTAGGTGTTACTGAGGATAAACTGTACTTTTCCTTCATGTTGAAGAGGAAGACAACCTGAGTATCAAAGTCTTCCATATAAATTAAAGCAGCTTGAGGAATAGGTAAGACTTTCCAGGACATGGAATCAAAAATTCTCAAGTTTTGTGCCTGGTTGTACCTCTTATTTGTTCTGTGAACTTCAGTAAGTTCACTTACCTTCCCTGACCCTCATTTTCTCATCTGGAGAATAGGAATAACTAATCTTGCTATAACCAATAAATAAGATGGTATATAGGAATGTTCTCTGTGAAATTTAAAGTGCAAATATACTTGTAAGCATTTTTTTCTCTCCTCTGTATTCATAACTAAGGTAATTCAGAGAGTAAAGGAATGTAGTAGTTGAAACTCTGAGTATGGACTTCCATTTCCAGTTGTATTTTCTTGTTCATATCCAAGCAGTGTGATTTGTGATAGTTTGATCACTTCATTCCAAGATGTTCTTCCCTTAGGAGTTATGTGACTTTTAGGAATGAGAGGATCATCATCTTTTTCTGCACTGGGACATGTAATGTATATCCTTCCACAGTAGCATTGACTGCTCATGCCGCAACTTGTATCTGAAACCATCATCTTTTTTTTTCAGCATCATTTTGTTAATTCAGAGAACCTTCAAAATAAAATATAATGATAAAAATAAAATTTATGCTGGGCATGGTGGCTCACTCTATACTCCGAGCACTTTGGGAGGCCAGAAAAAGCAGATCACTTGAGTCCAGGAGTTCAAGACCAGCCTGGGTAACATGGTGAAACCCCAACTCTACTAAAAATACAAAAATTTGCCAGGTGTGGTGGCACATGCCTGCAATCCTAGCTACTCAGGAGGCTGTGGCATGAGAATAATTTGAACCCAGGAGTTAAAGATTACAGTGAGCTGAGAAGAGATTACAGTGAGCTGAGATCACACCACTGCACTCCAGCCTGGGTGACAGAATAAAACTCTGTCTCAAAAAATAATAATAATAATAAAATTTATTAAGAAATAGTTATTACCATCATTTTAGTTGGAACATAAACTTATTCCTGATCAAGATAATTTATTGTTTAATAACCTACATGTTGCTTCCTTCATTTTTCTCGAAATGTACTTTTTATACTAGCATCACCATGATCAAGAAATGAAAGTAAAAGTGTTAGAGTGTTCAGTTGTCACTCTGATGGAAAATGGCATGGTCAAACCTACAGTTGAATTTGGATGGCTTGCCAATATGTCATAGTTGTCATTGCCACTGCTATAATAATTACACTTATTCTTCTGTTTCAAATTTCTTGAATTCAATCTTTTACAAACTGTGTGTATAGTGACATGCTAACTAAATTATCAAATGACATTTCTTAAGTAAACTTATGTTTTATTTCTTATTTTAATAAGTAAGCCTTTCAAAAGACATTCTGTATATGAACTCCAACTCACAAGGGAATAGCATGTGGAAAAAAGAAAGAAAACCTAAATATTTTTTCCTAAAAGAATCTAGCTAGTCTCAGTTTGTAGCACCAAATGGGGAACAGGGAATGTTCCAATCCCAACTGACTGTGGCCCAACCCTAATTTAATGATAATAACAATGATAAATAATAATGCTAGTTAATACTGACTGAAAAAATACTAGGTACTATGTGAAATCATTTTCGTGTATTAACTCACTTAATCCTCACAGCAACCCATAAGGCTGGTACTGGTTTTATCCCCATGTTACAGATGAGGTAAGTGAAATATAAAAAGGTTAGGTTACTTTCTTGTCAACTAAAGCCGGGATTAGAAGCTAGTAATCTCGTTTTACACTCTGTGTTGTTAATTTTAACACAAATCTAGATCCCTTTCTTATGATTAAGGTATAACAGTGTTGCTGGAGAATGCTGACATCTCAGTCTTCAAGATATCACATACTCTCAGCACTTTATGTCATTTGATAAATACTATACATAATGGAGTCATGAACAAAAAGGTATGGGAAACCAGAAAAAGGAGAAATTTATTTTGATGAAGTGAGAAGTTAAACTTAATGAGGAGAGGAGTTGAGTAGAGGCTATAGACAAGGAGATCTTTGAGTTAGGCCTTTTAGGGCAAAAGATGCCTATTTATGGAAGAGTTACTGGCAACTAATAGAAACTCATTAATTGCTGACATGAAAAGATGAATGAACAAATAAATGAAGAAGTAGGTGGGATTTCAGGGGGCTGAGATGAGTAGAAGGCAGGCAATTCAGAGTCTGATTCTAGGACCAAATAGAATTCCAAATTCCTGGAATTCCTCATTATCTTGGGATCCCTTTTCCTAAATGACCTTGAGCTGGATCAGATTTTTGGGACAGCAATTTACTATAACCATGTACTGAAGATCTTCCTGATTCTGGCTGAATTTCAAACTGCTTCTAGAGAAAAAGAGAAAGGAAAATTCATCCTGTTACCTCATTGCTCCTTCTCTTATTAGTTTATACTTTGTGTACTTCTGCAAGTGAAAATTAGAGTAACCTGCTGGCATTGTACGTTTGACACATTAGCAGTTTTCACATTGATATTAATTCTGTGAAGATATACATATAACTACCTAGGCCACCTTTTCCTCCTTTTTATTGTCTAATAAAGAAGGAAGATTATTTGTTCCTTTAACTAGTTATTCAGAAACCTTAAGAATTTGATGGTAGATATTTATTTGAGAATTTAGATCAGGCACTCTTACATGTTATTTGTACTACTGTCTTGTTTTTGATATTTACATGGATTCAGAGCTTGTCTAGGTGGCAGGTACAATAACATGTTCTCTTTACTTCACCTGAAAATATTAAGAGAATCAACAATATACAGCTCTACTCCTTAAAGTAGTAGTGTCACACATCAGCTATTATATTTTTTGTGTGTTTCAGAATGTTCTTTGAAGACAAGCATATGCTTTCACTTTTAAAGTTTAAAATGTTCAAATTATCGTAAAAGAATGTCAAAGATAATTCCTAATTTTAATGGATTGACAGAGATGAAAGATTACATTTTTAAGGCTAGGAGGGAATAATGGAAGAAAGAGTAGTTTTGATGTTTAAACTTTGTTACTAAAAATTAAGAATAATACTTCCAAATTATTATACATTGCATCTTTTGCTTTGTGGTTGAATTTGAAAAACTACAGAATATCTAGAAAATGTGTTTCTTAGAATTTTTAAAATAGGAATTTATGTTAACTTTTAATATATTTTTATCCCTCTTGTAACTCTTCACTTTTATCAAAAATATTAGCAGTTTCATCATTCCCCAAACATTTTAATTGATTTTAATCACTGTAATCTTCATTACTGTATATTGCTTAGAATCACTTCTACTGTATTATAAATTGTAGAATAGATCACCTCTGTTTACATTTTTTGTGTGTAATGGCATATAGCACACAGTAAGCAACAAGAAATATTTGCTGGCTTCCTACCTCTCCTAATACATAATTATCTATTTAATGACTTCCTTATCAATTGGACTACAGACTATATGAGAGGAAGGATTAGATGTGTTTTCTTCATTGCTGCATCATCAAAACTTGATATACTATTTGTCTTAAAATAGATGCTCAATCAATATTTCTCTAATGAATAAATGAATGGCCATTTTTTTATTGTTTTGATGTTTACACAATGGGCTCAACCAGGGACAAGTAGTAAAGAATGCCTTTTAATCAACAAGTTTCTTCAGCATATAGCCACTTAATATTAGGTAGACTTAGACCTACAAAAATAAGAGAAAACGTAAAAATTGTCTTTGCACTTGTAATATCTTTCCTGTTCTCTTAAAGGGTAAATTGGGCTCAGTATGTCATAAAATACAGAGTTAGTCTTCTGTAATTTCAGTTTTCTTATTAGCAAAGTAGTGAATTTGACCTAGAAATACCTATTTTATATACACATTATGTATCCATTTAACCATCAGATATTTATTCTGAGTCTACTTTGTGCTAGGCACTGATGAAGGCACATAAAGATGAAGACAAATACTTTACCTTCTAAAAATTAACCAAAAAATGATATTTCCTAGTTAGCAGACTTCATAGTATTTATTTGGCTATAGGTATATCTTTACTGATTTCTTAGCTTATAATATTTTCATGAGTCCTATTAATTTCTGAGATTAATTTTCATCCTATCCAAGTACATATTTTAAGATATTTTTCATGGAGATAAAGACAGAGTTAGACAAATTATGAGAGTATGTTGCTACATTTGTCTCACTGTATCTTTATTTTGTTCTCAGTTTTGAGTGATGCTTAGTTGGGTAGAAGTGATAGGTTTATGATTATTTTCATTTGGTACTTTGAAGATATTATTTCATTATCTTTTCACATCTATTGTGGCTAATGAAAAGTCTGCTTGTCATTATTTTATAGTTATTCGTTCTGTTTCTCTGGTTACCTTTAAAATTTCCCTGTCATTTATATTTAACTGTGATGTGCTTGGTTGTGATTTTGTTTTTATTGGTCTTGCATGAAACAGAATGAGCTTCTTTACCACTTCTATATTCCTGAAAATGTCAGACTTTATTTCTAACCATATTTTTTCCCTCCCATTTTCTCTACTCCTGTGCAGCACGTTTCTTGTATTTCCCACATCTTTCTAACTCTGTGTTTTAATCTAGGTAAGAAATTTTACTTGTTTGAACTTAAGATATATCTAATCAGCTGTTTAACCCATTTGTTAAATTTTTTAATTCACTGGTCACTCCTAAAGTTTTTTTTTTTTTTTGAGACAGAGTCTTGCCTCGTCGCCAGGCGCCAGGCTGGAGTGCAGTGGCGCAATCTTGGCTCACTGCAACCTCCGCCTCCCAGGTTCAAGCAATTCTCCTGCCTCAGCCTCCCGAGTAGCTGGGACTACAGGCGTGCACCACTACGCCCAGCTAATTTTTGTATTTTTATTAGAGACGAGGTTTCACCAGGTTGGCCAGGATAGTCTCGATCTCTTGACCTTGTGATCCACCCACCTCAGCCTCACACAGTGCTGGGATTACAGGCGTGAGCAACCACGCCCAGCCTAAAATTTCTATATTTAAAAGTATTCATTTTATTCTTTCGTTATGGTCTCTATTGTTTATTTCAAATCTTACTTCATTTAAAACATAATAAATATATTATTATTTCATATTTATGTTCTCTTAAGTCTAGTACTTTCTGATTTCATCTGCTGATTTTATGTGTGTGTTTGTGCATATGCATATGCAAATATAGTCAGCACTTCTTCAGACGGTTTTCATATAAACATCCCCTTTGGGTTTAATGCTTATTTCTGCTTTTCTTCCCTTCCTTCCTACATATTCAGCTACATATTTAGCCAAGCAAAAAGTGTCATATTAGGCTTCTTTAGGTTGTAGAAGTCAAAGTTGTATTTAGGCAAACTTAAGTAATAAAGGATTATTATAAGCTATACATGATAATGAGAAGGGAAGAATAATGAGAAGATTATTATAAAGCTACACATGTTAATAAGAAAGATAGCTATCTCAGCTCCTGCCTGGTCTCTGAGAGACTGGGAGGCAGCATGAGGATTGTTCTGGATACTGATAAATTTAGCAACTAGACTTATTTTGTAGCCTCATAGAAGACATCTTATATATGCTTTTACTATGGATTTCAGTTTTTGCTTATTTTGTCTACTGCTCCTGTTTACCTCCCTCTTTTCCTCCCTTCTTGTCCCCCAACCCCTGTCTGGCATTCATGCACTCTGTGATAAAGAATCTAACTTGTTCTGTAGTTTTCCTTGTTTGGCAGGTTTTTTACCTGCTCCATTTAAAATGGCTGCCTTAAAATCATAGGGATGTTAGATTTACATGATAATAGCATGGTAACCAAAGATTAAGCACTGCTTAAGGCAGTACCTCTTATAGAATAGACACCTCCCCAGGGTTGTAATTTTTTAAGTAGTGCTTCAAAGAAGAAAGAGTTCTCGAAATTAGCTATAACTGTTCATAAGTTTCTTACTCTCCTTTAGAATAATTCAGCTATCTTATATGAACCACATGGACCCTATAATTTATGTCTTTTTTAGTATTCTTTTGTTGAGAGGGCTTTTTAAATGACAGTTATTCTATAATATCACCAAAGCATAATAACATTTGCATTGAAACCTCTTCATCACTAAAGTGTCTCTCTTAGCAGGTTCATCAGATAGATAAGATAGATGACTGACTGACTGACAGACAGACGACACATAGATAGATAGACAGACAGATAGCTAGATAGATAGATAGATAAACATGTATACATGAATGGCAAGATGGATAGCCGTTTGATCAATCAGTCAATAGATAGTTTGATCATAGGTAGATCGATAGATACATACATAGATGGCTCTGGCTCAGACTTATATTTCCAAGCTGTACTCCCTCATTTGTAGTGGTCTGCTCCGTATATCTGCCAAAATTTCATGTCAATACTTCAGTCTCAAAATGTACGGTGTTGAAATCTTCAGTATATTCTTCATCAAAATCATCTCTTCTTGGCTTTGTTGTCCTTAAAGTAATATCTGGCTTCCATTTGGTTGCTGCCAACTACCTGGCTGATATACATATCTCGCTTTTGACTCATCACAAATCTCACTCTTGACTCACCCCACCACTGTTGACTGATAAACCTCCTCCTTAAACTGTTCTTGGTTCTTGGTCCTCGTTTGTTTTTCACTTGTTCTGTACCTGCCCAACTGTGACTAACTCTAGTCATGACGAACTTCTACTTGGTCTCTTACTGTTTAGTGTCTACTGCTATTACCTTTCGTCTTTGCTTTACTAACATAGGTGCCTTTCACTTTGCATTTTTAATTATTCCCATTGAGTTTCAATTGCTTTGGAGTTCTTGGAGCACACCCCACAACCCATGGTCCAGGCTTTTATCACCATCCTCTGGCCAAGTCCAGTTTCCCTGAGTCTGATTCCTCTTTTGCCAATAATTGACTGTTACTCAAGACAAATAAATTTTTCTCTGATTCCCATTTATTTCCTTTCTTGTAAGGAGAAACTGTATTTTTAGACCATTCAGTCTCCTGTGTTTTATGATGCTACAACAGCATGACCCTAGTCTCTGGGATGGAAACCTCAGAGATATCCCTGAATCATTTTTTTTTCTGTGCCCCCCACACACAATTTTTTATTTGATCAACTAATGTCCTGATTGTGCTCTTAATTAAGTCATTTCTTGTCCATATCCACCACTACCATTGTTTATCTGTTATTTAGACTATTACAATAGACTTCTTAGAGGCCTACCCACATTCACTTTTTCCACTCAGATCCATCTGCATTACACATATTTTGGAGTTTCTACACAACCCATATCTTCTTCCCATTGAATTTCATAGACCCCTATCAACTCCAGATACCTGATAAAGAAACCTAGGTACCTATGTTTATACCAGTTAAGAAGCAACTAATTGGAGAATCATGTAAATTACACACTTCTCTTAAAATGTGAGCCAGAAAACTCAGAAAGTACAATTAGATGGTACTGGAAATATATATTTGGGGACAGATTTGCCTAATTGTCAATCCAAAGAAAGGTGAAAGTCAGAGTTAGGAAACCAGGAATCAAGAGCAGAATGAAGAAATTAGCTTGAGGAAAGAATGAATGTCTACAAAATGGAGGAAATGTTCAGAGATGTGCGCACATACACACGCACGCGCGTGCACACACACACACACACACACACACACACACACACACACACCCATGAATATATAACAAAACACAGTCATGGAAAGAATGCTTGTCTGATTGCTTCTCAATTCCCTGAAGGCCTAGTAATATTTTCTGCAGTTGGATTTCTGTGATTCCTATACCTCCTTTTAATAATTGTTCAGAATCTTAATTTGAGTGAGGTTTACACCATTTCTTAATATCCAACCAATTCCCTAAGATATTACAGCTTTACTAATCACAACATTTAGTTGCTGAAAATTTCCAATGACTCCAGTTACAGATGCATTTGATCCCAGACTCCTGAGCTTGATTTTTGAAGGCCCATTTTTTAGTCTGAGCTATTCTTTTTTCATATTTTGTCTTACTATTCTCCTACATTCTGGCCTGACTGTTCTTTCCTTTTTCCCTAAACATGTCTTACATTATATTTCTTCTATCTTTGATTGTGACATATTTTCCACCTGGAAAAAAAATCTCTTTACATCTCCACCAGTTGCAAATATTTTCATCTTTAAGACCTAGCTTAAATGCTGCTGTTGCTTGTGTGTGTATATGACGGAGAGAGAGACAGATAAAGAGAGATACCATCCATTATTCCCAAGTTGGGCTTGATCTTTGATTTAAACTAGAACAGCAGTTTATCTTTTATCTTCCTGTTGCCAGTGTGGCATGGCAGGCTTTATACTATCAAAAAGACCTGCAATTAAATCTTTGTTTTACTACTTAATGGTCTTGTGACTTTGGAAAGTTATTTAATCTTTCTCTTTCTCAGTGAGAGAAACAGGCAATAAATATTCAAATCATCATTCAAATAAATATATAATTATCAGTTGTGTAAATGTCATGATCAAAAAGTACAGGGTAAATAAGAGAGTACAATAGGAATACCTAGCCTAGTCAAGGGTCTTAGGGAGACCTCCCTGAAGAAGTGGTTTTTAGGCAAGGACTAGAAGAATAAGTAACCAAGTGACAAATTCAGGAGAGTTTTTAAGGCACAGAAAAAAAAGAAGAACAAAAATTCTTATTATAAACAATGGCATTGTCGCCTTCTTGTGTCTTATTCAATCACTAATATTTTCTTATCTCTTAGATATTGCTTCATTCATTTAACTATTTTATGTTTTGTGTAAGTTTCTCATTGTTCTTTTTTTATTATTTTTTATTTTAAAATTTTTATAATTTTTTTCTTTAGATGATTTACCTTTTTCTACTTTCCTTTTAGCAAAATTAAAAAATATATATGCACATATATATATACACACACACACATATATGTGGTTATGTTTTTTCAAAAAAAATGTATATGCTATATGTGTTACTCAGGGTTTTCCAGAGAAACAGAACCAATAGGATAAAAATAGATATATGAGGGTGGATTTATTGTGAGAATTGGCTCATACAATTACGGAGGCCAAGAAGTCCCGCAATATGCAAATTCCAAGCTAGGAACCAGAAAAGCTAGTGGTGTGATTCAGTTGAGGCTGAAAGCCTGAGAAGAGGGTTGGAAGCAGCAGGCACTGTTTTAAGTCCTGGAGTTTGAGGGCCCATGAACCAAGAACTTTGATGTCCCAGGGCAGGAGAAGATGGATGTCCCAGGGTCAGAGAAGATGGATGTCTCAACTATCCCTACTACAGAAGACAGAACAAGTTTGCCCTCCTCTGCCTTTTGTTCATCCAGGCTTTCAAGGGATTGGATGATACTCATCTACACTGGGTCGAGTCTGAGGGAAGATCTTTACTCAGTCTGCTGATTCAAATACTAATCTCTTCTGGATACACTTTCACAGACACACCCAGAAATAATGTTTTATCACCTATCTCGGGATTCCTTAACCCAGTTTACACAGAAGATTTAACCATCACCATATGTACATACGCACATATATATTTTTCTCTTATGTTCATAAGAAGTCTGAACTCTAGTGGGATATTGAACATTTAGGCAAATAATTTTAATATGATGCCGAATAGTTTACCACTCCCTTTATCTCATTTTTTAACCACTCTTCCCTTTATTTCTATGATACTCTCCTGTTTCTTTCCTTCCCACTTCTCTGATTGTACTTATTTCTTCTTGTTCTTTAAATGTTGGTGTTTTTTGGGATTTCAATCTTGGTTCTTTGCTCACTGTTCAAATGATGCTAAGCACCCACATCAATGTCCACAGATCTGACATTTTCTTTATGCCCATCTGGAGCTCAAATCTTTCTTCTGAGCTCCATCCAATATTTGGCACTACTTTTCTTAATTGACTTCTGGATGAGAGCATGTCACTACTTTCTGAATGTATCAATCAGTATATCCCACAAATGGATGAAGTTCAATATTTTCAGATCTCATCTTATCTTTTACATTGATCCTGCCTCTTTTCCTGTTTCCAGAGCACCTAACTACATTTTTCCAAAAGCCCAAATAGAAACCTTGAAATCAGCCTTGAGTTGAAGTGAGAATATATATCACTAATACTTTTCCATTCTTCCTCCTAAATATGTCTTAAATTCCTTTTTTCTCTGCATTTCTACTGTCTTTCCTTTGTATTAAGTCTTTATTTTCTTTTGCCAAAATTATCCTAGTTATCCAAATAGATTCTGTCCTTTCTGTCTCTCCCAACTCCCTCCAGCCTAAATTCCTTTCAGCTATACCAGAGTTACATCTATAAAGTATTCTTTCAGAGTTATATTTGTAAAATACAAATCTTCTAATATCACACCTCTCCTTAATATCTTTCATCAGATTCCTATAATCTGTAGAATAAAATCTGTAGAATAAACTCCTTAACGTGGAAAGTAAACCGTTTGTGATCTGGCTTCTGCCTGTCTTTTTACCCAAATTTCTCCACCGTCCTTTTCCCTGCACAGCAACCTATGTCAACATCAAATTGCTCATCATTCAGGTTCCAAAACTAATTTTCTGCCTTCTCACTTCTATCCTTTTATGTATGATCTTCCTCCACAGGATATGTCCTTTCTCACCTCTTCTTTGCCTCCACAGTCCTCCCTTACCCCGAAACTACAAAAAAGAAATTCATACTCACTTTCAAGATTCAGTTCATATATTATTACTTTAGATCCTGCTCTGAACGTTTCCTTCTTGCCATCCTCCTAAAGTTGCTTACTTTTTCATTATGTGTTCATATGCCTGACTGGCATTTGCTTCATTATACTTTGTCTACCTTATAAACTGTGTGAGCTCTTCAAGGATAGAGCAGTCATATATAATTTACTTGAATACTTTACATCTTTTAGATCGTGTGTTAAAGGGATCAATAGACTGCCCTAGAAAAAGCAAGAATTACTGAGTCACATAGATTTGTGCTGACTCTGTAATTTACTAGCTTTGTAAATTTATCTTCTTTGAATCTATTCCTTTATCTGTAAAATATGGGTAGTAATAGCTACATCAAAGGATTCTTGGATGACTAAATTAGACAACATATTTTAGATGTCTAGAGATACCTGTTTGTTTGTTTGTTTGTTTATAAGAGATGGAGTCTTGCTCTGTTGCCCAGGCTGCAGTGCAGTAGGGCAATTTCGGCTCACTGCAACTTCCACCTCCCAGGTTCAAGCAATTCTCCTGCCTCAGCCTCCTGAGTAGCTGGGACTACAGGTGTGTACCACCACACCTGGCTAATTTTTTGTATTTTTGGTAGAGACGGAGTTTCACCATGTTAGCCAGGATAGTCTCAACCTTCTGTCCTCATGATCTGCCCGTCTTGGCCTCCCAAAGTGCAGGGATTACAGTGGTGAGGCATCGTGTCTAGCCCGATATCTGTTTATTTTTGACATCTGTTGAATGAACACATAAGAATGAGTGAGTTAGTGGGTAATTAAATGAGTGAATTGGAAAGTGTCATATAAATTTCGTTAATGGATTCATCAGAAAAGACTTCCTATACCAGTAGCAGCTACATTGCTCTTTCAAGGGATGCTTAAGATGTCAGCAGGCAGAGATATCAATGGCAGTCAAGGGACTGGGAACCTAAAGCTTAAGAAGTAATGTAAGAAAACTAAGACAGAGGAAAGTATTCCTTTTATGCTGAAATTGTTATTCTCAGCTGCTATTTTATCATCACATTAATGAACCCTTAGGTAGGGCTGCCAACTTATTTGAAGTACACCAGCAGCTCATTAGCCAAGTGACATGTTAGACCTCACACAATAAGCTGTAAGCTTGGAATTTGACAAGAGAAGGTAGTTTATCATTAATTATAATTTAAGTTGTGATTGTTGAATGGAGATTTCTGTTGTCAAGTTATTATTCATTAAACTGTTTTAGAGACAGCATATATATAATGATATTGAAGCTACTACCTTTGTTTCCTAAAAGAAGAAAAAAAAATATTGACAGTTATGCATAGTCTCCTATAAAACATTAGACTATAGCCCTGTGGGCTTCAGGTATCCATCTCAGAAGTTGAAGCTAGGAATGATAATCTACCACATAGGAACTAAAAGTTGTTGACTTCATCTCTGTACTCCTTTGATGAAAAATGGACTTTTCCATCAAACTACCAAGCCAGTATGCTGCATTGCTTTATTGCTTTGTTCTTTTTTCTTGTTGGCTTAGTCAATTTTGTGCTGCTACAGCAGTATACCTGAAACTGTGTAATTTATAGTAAGCAGAAATTTATTTGTCTCATGGTCCTGGGGACTATGGAAGTCCAAAATCAAAGAGCAGCATCTAGTGAGTGCCTTCTTGCTATTTCCAATGTCATGGCAGAAAGGATGAGGAAACTCATCCTTTTATAAGGAGTTCACTCCTTTAAGACCTAACCCACTCCTGAGATAGTAGCATCCATGAGGATAGAGCCTCAATACCTGATCATCTTTTAAAGATTTCATCTCTCAGTACTGTACTGTTGCATTGGGCATTAAGTTTTAACACATGAACTTTGGGGAACACATTCCAGCCATAGGACTTGTTTTTGTTGTTTTTTTTTTAAGCCCCTTCACTCTCATATTATTAGTCAAAGTTCATGTCTCTGCTTTCTATTATATCACTGAGTAACAGAAAAATAAATTAGTTTTGGAGTCATACAAAAACCTAGGTTCAGATTTCATCTCTACCATTTACTAGCTGTGTGAACTTGAATAAATGACGTAACTATTCTAAACCTCTCTAAAATAGGATAATGCTTTCTAATTTATAAGACTATTGTAATGATTAGAAATTACCTTTTAAAACTACCTATCCTAGCTCTGGGCATGTGATAGGTACTTGACAAAAGAAAAACAATACAAAGAATTTACCTTATCTAATTGTTGATAAAATCAACATCACAAACACATGCAAAATAATTAAAACACATGGTCATTGGGATCCTGAATTCATAATCATAAAGATCATGCATTCATCAAGATCATAAATTATTAATGATGATTAATGAGTTCATGATTTGATCATTAAAATTCAAGATTATAAAGTACAGGATCTTTATTTTTCTATTATAAAAGTATCTTTGTTTATGTATCATACAAAATGGTTAGGAAATTTTTTTTTTAAACCTGGTAATATTCTACCACCATAACATAAATATGCTTTTGCATGTTACTTTTATCTCCTTTATTCTCATATTTTTTGTGTTGGAATGATTAGAAGTGTATAATTTTGGATATTTTTACTTACTATTATATTACTTAAATTTTATGCCAGTATACTAGATATCAGTAAGAGATACCATAATTTATTTATTTACTTATCATTAGATAGTTGGCCCCAAAGTGGGAGCTATTATTAAAAGCCATATAATAAATAATTTGGTCATATTTAAGGGATATTTTGGAAGGAGGATATTTTCTAGGCTAAATTCTTTAAGTGAGATTAATAGCACACATATACCTTTAGCTGTTGAAACATGCTTTTCAAAATGTATACATGTCCTTCTAGAAACCAAAAGCCTTTACTGGTCACTATTTCTAGAGCAATTTAGTGGGACAGAGCAGGTAGGAAAATAAAAGCTGGAGGAAGAAGTTCAGTATTGAATTTGAATATGAGTGAAAAATGATATTTATAATTTATGATTTAATTAAAATTCATATACTATTAAACATTGGAGAATTTTATATGTAGTCTTCAATTCAGTCAGATAGTCTGTTGGTCTTTCAACAAGGCTGTTATGAGAAAAATGATGAAAACACATGACCTCTACCTTCTGGAAGCTTATATGTCAGTAGGAGAGATAAATAGTTTTTGAAGAGCATTTATAATACAGTTGAGAAGTGTTCTATTGCTGGTAAGCATGCTGCAGGAAGGCAGGCAACTTTTGAGTTCAAGGACTGATTATGAGTATGTGATGACATCAAGAAAAAGAGAAGCACTGTTAATCACCTGTGTTTTACCATCTTCCAACTCTGGGAAGTGCAAATGGCCCAACTCTGAGAGCAATACTGCATGCCCTGTAGAATATGCATAAAGATTTGAAATAAATTGTCTTGTAATTAGTCTCAAATGTTCTAGAACCTCCTGCTTAGACTTCTGCCTTGTGTTCACAGCATCTGGCGAATAGGCTTCAATCACTCCTTAAAGCTCCGATAATTAAATGTAATGGTGACCACCTAAATAGGGAAAAGGAATCATGATTCAATTAGAGGTATCCCATCTATGCTGAGCAAATTAAGACATGGGTAGTTTTTATGGTTTGGCTTTGTGTCCCCACTCAAATCTCATCTTGTAGCTCCCATAATTCCCATGCATTGTGGGAGGGAACCCAGTGGAATATGATTGAATTATGGTTGCAGTTGTTTTCTGTGCTGCTTGCTCTCTTGTTAGTGTATGAGTCTCACAAGATCTGATGGTTTTAAAAAATGGGAGTTGCCCTGCATACACTCTCTTTTTGCCTGCTGTAATCCCGGTAAGATGTGACTTGCTTCTCCTTGCCTTCTACCATGATTGTGAGGCTTCCCTGACCACATGGAACTGTAAGTCCAATTAAACCTCTTTCTTCTGTAATTTGCCCAGCCTGGGGTATGTCTTTATCAGCAGCATGAAAACAGACTAATACAATAAATTGGTACTGGGAATGAGGTGTTGCCGAAAAGCTATCCAAAAATGTGGAAGTTACTTTGGAACTGGGTAACAAACAGAGATTGGAACAGTTTGGAGAGCTCAGAAGAAGACAGGAAAATGTGGGAAAGTTTGGAACTTCCTAGAGCTTTGTTGATTGGCTTTGCCCAAAGAGCTGATAGTGATATGGGCAGTGAAGTCCAGGCTGACATGGTCTCAGTTGGAAATGAGGACCCTGTTAGGAACTCAAACAAAGGTGACACTCATTATGTTTTAGCAAAGAGACTGGTGGCATTTTGCCCCTGCCCTAGATATATGTGGAACTTCAAACTTGAGAGAGATGATTTAGGGTATCTGGGGTAAGAAATTTCTAAGCAGGAAAGCATTCAAGAGGTGGCTTGGGTGCTGTTAAAGACATTCAGTTTTATTAGGGAAACAGAGCATAAAGGTTTGGAAAATTTGCATCCTGACAATGGGATAGAAAAGAAAATCCCATTTTCTGAGGAGAAATTCAAGCTGACTACACAAATTTGCATAAGTAATGAGAGGCCAAATGTTATTCCCCAAGACAATAGGGAAAATATCTCCAGGGCTTGTCAGACATCTTCACGGCGCCCCTTCTGTCTCTGGCCCAGAGGCCTAAGAGGAAAAGATGGTTTCATGGGCTAGGCCCAAGACCCCCCTGCTCTGTGCAGACTAGGGACTTGGTACTCTGCATCCGAGTCACTCCAGCCATGGCTAAAAGGGGCCAAATTATAGCTCAGGCTGTTGGTTCAGAGGTGGAAGCCCCAAGCCTTGGCAGCTTCCACATGGTGTTGAGCCTGCAGTTGCACAGAAGTCAAGAATTGGGGTTTGGAAACCTCTGCCACGATTTCAGAAGATGTACGGAAACACCTGGATGCCCAGGCAGACATTTGCTGCAGACACAGGGCCCTCATGGAGAACCTCTGCTAGAGCAGTGTGGTAGAGAAATGTGGGATGGGAACCTCCACACAGAGTTCCCGCTGAGGCACCACCTAGTGGAGCTGTGAGAAGAGGGCCACCATCCTCCAGACCCCAAAATGGTAGGTCCACCAACAGCTTGCACCGTGTGCCTGGAACAGCAGCAGATGCTCAACAGTAGCTTATGAAAGCAGCCAGGAGGTGGCTACACCCTGCAAAGAGTGGAGCTGCCCAAGACCATGGGAATCCATCTCTTGCATCAGCATGACTTAGATGTGAGACATGGATTCAAAGTAGATCATTTTGGAACTTTAATATTTGACTGCCCTGCTGGATTTTGAACTGTCACGGGACCTATAGTCCCTTTGTTTTAGCCAGTTGCTTCCATTTGGAATCACTGTATTTACCCATTACCTATACTCCCATTGTATCTAGGAAGTAACTAATTTGCTTTCGATTTACAGGCTCATAGGCAGAAGGGACTTACTTGCTTTGCCTCAGATGAGACATTGGACTGTGGACTTTTAAGTTAATTCTGAAATAAGTTAAGACTTTGGGGGACTGTTGGGAAGGCAGGGTTGGTTTTGAAATGTGAAGATATGAGATTTGGGAGGGGACAGGGCAGAATGATATGGTTTGGCTCTGTGTCCCCACACAAATTTCACCTTATAACTCACATAATTCCCATGTGTTGTGGGAGGGACCTTGTGGGAGATGATTGAATTTGGGGGCGGGTCTTTCCCTTGCTGTTTTGATAGTGAATGGATCTCATGAGATCTGATGGTTTTAAAAAATGAGAGTTGCCCTGAACTCTCTTTTGCCTGCTGCAATCCACCTAAGACGTGACTTGCTTCTCCTTGCCTTCCACCATAATTGTGAGGCTTCCTCAGCCACGTGGAACTATAAGTCCAGTTAAATCCCTTTCTTTTGTAAATTGCCCAGACTTGGGTATGTCTTTATCAGCAGCATGAAAATGGACTAATATAGTAGTATAGAATTTGTTTTATTGAAAAATAATGTATGAAAGATTTCAGTTCTTTCCTTTAATTCTGGGCCATGTTTCTTGTTTCATTTCAGCAGTTAATCTTCCTCGTTGCCTTTTTGTTCAAGCTTATAACTTTATTTTTCCCCCTATTGTATGAGGATTTGTAAATCTCAACCACCCATAGTGAGATCATGTTGTCATCAGACTTAACTTGGTAGGAGTTGGGGATTAGATGAGACTGTGAAGAAGTTTAAAAGGAGCCTCACTGAGTAAAGCCAATTTTATTCAGAACCATTGAAGTTCACAGATTTTAATTAACAGTTTGAAATTTGTAATATTACTTGAATTTCAGATGGGTGAGAATTTAACACTATATTAAAGGAGCCCAGGCAAAAGGACACGAGTTGCGTCACCAAGACTTATTAAATGTGATGGAAATTCAACAGCCGAATGCCGGCAAACAGGTGCAAGAGCTGAATTAATTTTTAAACCCTACCACTCGGGGAATTGCAATGCATCACATTGACAGCCTAGCACGTTGCTAATTTCATTCACAAGCTTAAAAATCTCAATACATTTAAACACGTGAATGTATCAAATTTTAAAAAGTGTAAGGGTATCCCAGAACTAAAAATTATAATTTCCCTCTGGGACTTCAAATCATTTATCTAGCCAGAAGCATGATACTTTTTATGAATGAAATATAACTTACTGCTTTCACATTCAAATTGTGTTCTATTATTATATGTAGTGCAGACTGTCACTAAGCAAGATTTTCTCTTTATGTGAAATCCTTTGTGAGTCATAAGAAAATTGAAATCACTGATAGAGTTCCCAACTTCTGATAGCGTACATGAAACGGGGTTCTTAGTCAGTGCTTCCAATGATGCCAAGTGGTAGAATATTCCTGGGGGTAAAGAAAAACAAAATTAAACAAATACCTAAGCTTTTGGGGATGATATCATTTAAAGTAGTAAGTTGTAAGCTAAAAACTCAACTAAGTAGCTAACTCCCAATTTACTTTTACCAGAAATTTACCTACTGTGGGTTGCTAGTTCATGTAAGAATTTGATGGAAGCAGTACAGCATCTCCACATAAAATTGCATGTACATGCAAAATCTTATGAAGATTTCAGGGAGTTCATGAATTTCTGTATTCAGAATATTGTTTATGATACATATTGATCTTTGTCTGGGACTGGAAGGATATGTCTTATTGAGAGGACTTTCTGTTTGCCACCTACTGTGCACCAGGCCTTAAACCTGGGATTGGGGAAATAAAGGAAAATAAGAAAAGGTCTCTGGACCTTTTACAGCCTAGTGGAAGTTCGTAGACAAGTAGTACAGAGTGGTAAATAATTTGATTTATATATATATAATTGCAAAACTACCTGGAGAAGACAGCACATTATTGAGTATTAAGTAATGTAAAGTACAAGAAGAGGGAGACATTCTAGGCTGAAGGAACAGTATGTGCAGAAGCACAGAAATGAGAACAAGAAGCACTGTTCTTTCATTGCTAAAATACTGTATTTATAAGAAATGTATAACAACAAATGTATTTTAAAAGTTTAATCTTCTCTATCAACATTTCTTAAGAAGCTTTAAGTAAAACAAAATTTAAGAAGATGGGCTTAATTTCCTAAGGTTTTAGCCATCTCAGCCTTTTATTACACTTGTATACAAGTTTGTTCTTTTCATCTTGCTTAACTGGAGAATAAGAAGCATTCATTTTTCAAATATAAAAACAACTGTAAAAGGTTCCCTTCCTAGTGAGTCAAGAAAAGCCCATATGTACTGCATTGGATGAGTGTAGATTCTTAATCAAACACATGTAATCAGTACCTGCCCATAAGTTTTGACAATGGCAGCAGTAACAACTGATTCTTTTTAAACCCACTATCAAAACAGCAGATGAAAAAGAGACAAAGGTACAGTAAATAACCTGAGCTAACAATAAGTTATTTTCAATAGAACAAAAAGGACAAAAGCCAAAGGTATTCATTACCATTCCCAGGATAAGAGAGGAGGGCAGTTGCCGCCTTTACCAGATGTGTGTCTTTAGGCCTGACAATACACACCTCCCCAAGGGAAATGTGGAGAGAAAGTCAAACTCTTGCAACTCGATGCAAAGTGATTTGGCTTCCATTAAAACATCTCTCAGTAAAAGGCTATTCAGGTTTAAAGATTCCACACTCATTTTCTCCTAGAAAATGAGATCCTTGTATAAAACAGCAGACATGGAATTAGAGCTTCTGGAAATCACTCTAATCCTGGTTATCTCATCTTAACTTCCTTAAATGCTAATCAGGAAAAGATGAGATGGCTTGGTGAACGTATCATCTTAAAATTGTTGCTTTGTTTTGAGTACCCATAAACACAAAGCTCAACATCATTCTTAGGACACTGAAAAAATATAAATATATATTATACAATAAATAAAGTTTTTTTTTTTTTTTAAGAGAAAACTCATACTGATCTGGATTTCCTAGAACATATCTGAGATGAACTATCTAAACAAGACTACTTACAATCCCTGTGAACTTGAGAAGATACATTTAACCCCTCAGGTTGGCACCTTTGAATGAAAATTAGAAAATCAGAATATCGATTTCTTACCTCAAAATTTTTATAAGAATTAAATATATGGAACATGATTAAAACAAAGTCTATTTCCAGTATTTTCCCAAGTGTGTTATCCAGAAAATAAGTACTGTGGAATGGTTATTAAAATTAAAACAGTTTCTTACCAAAAGGTGGGAAATTCTGGGTAAACAAAGTTATACGGTTATCTTAAGAGCTTTACAGTGTTAATGGGCATTGTGGATCCTGGAAAAAGGAGTGTAACATGCTGCATTTCCCAAACATACTTGACAACAGACACACTGGTGTTTGGTTGGGCATTGAAGTTTGGAAAATGCTGTGCAAGACGGGTCAATGTTCTTCTGCCTTTCCTCTTCACTCTCATAATAGCATGTACAATTCTTCTTTATAGCACTTATCATAATATTTACATGTCATTCTTTTCATTAGGTTTGAATTTCATGAGAGCAAGGACTATGTATTCAGAAATGTTTTAATCCCCAGTGTTTAATGCATTGTGGGTAATACATCTTTTTAGTCCATACAATTTCTAGTAACCTCAGATTCAATTCAGTTGATAGGCAGACTAAATAAACTCAGTGGGGTTTTGCTTGTTTGTTTGAGCTGTGAAAACAAAGGGGATGGTTTAAAATGACTCCAATATATTTTAGCCTTGTAGAGCCATGCTTAAAAAGTAAGGCTAGGCATGGTGGCTCATGCCTATGATCACAGCACTTTGGGCAGCCAAGGTAGAAGGAATAGCACTTGAGCTCAGGGGTTCAAGACCAGCCGAGGCAACATAGTGAGACCCTGTCTCTACAAAAAAAATTACAATTAGCTGGGTGTGGTGATGCTCATGTATAGTCCCTGCTACTCAGGGGGTTAAGATGGAAGGATCACTTGAGCCCAGGGTTCAAGGCTACAGTGTGAGCTGTGATCATGCCATTGCATTTCAGCTTGGGTTATAGTGAGACCCTGTGTGCCCCCCTCCCCCCGCCGAAAAAAAGAAAGGTGCTCCATGAAAACTAGGCACAGAAGAAAAGAATAGAGAAAAAACAAAAATGCATTCTTAAAATGCCTAAATGCAAGTTGTATAGAACTTAGGTGGAAAGAGAAATCTGGAAATTTAATTGTAGAAAATAATTCTTCTGGTTAGGTGGTTTAAATACAACCTGGGAAGCTTAGATTGATGAAATTTGGTCTCTTAAAATTCTTAGCATCAGTTACTAAATAGGGTAAACGCTAACTTTTTTTAAAAAAGATTTTTCATATTTATGTCGTTCTAAGTCTTTATACTTTTAAAACCTAAGTACTACGTTGTAAATTTGAGAATGTTCTACAAATTTATACATTAGAAAAATTTTATACTTCATTTTGGATGCTGAAATCTTTTTGTTCAATACCTAACTTGAGTAAGCATTATTCAGATGCTTCAGGGATTTTCAGTAGCCCTTTATCTTACCCACTTTCCATTAGTCCAGGCTGAAAGTAGAATAAGCTTGGCAGAACCTTTAAATTAACGTATCAAAACCCCTTCCTACCTACTGCATATTACAACTGAGAAGAGTACATAACTGTGTTATGCCATTCATAAAATGACTACTTTATGCCAAGTATGCACTAAATGCTCTGAACATTTTTTAACATGATTTTCCCAATAATTCTGTCAGAAGGGTTATTATTTCATCCTATAATGGAGAAACTCAGAAGTGAAATGTTTTACCCTACATAAATAGCCATTAAAAAAATGAATGATCTGAAAATTGAACTTAGAGCCCTTTCTCTGAAGGTCAATGACATTTTCATTACACAATGTTTTCTAATAGAAGTATTGACATTTCTTATGCTTTTTCATAGGAGTGATTAAAATGTATATACATAAACATAGTGCTTGCAGGTAACATGACCATAACTTAGGTGAAGACAACTACTAAACTTTAATAACAGACATATAAAATATTAATGGGAATACTATGTTCCCTGGATGCCTTGCTTCAATATTATGATAATTAAATTTTACTCCAGTAAATTTACACATTTACTATAATTCTAATCAAAATTTTTATTTTTATATACTATGATTCTAAATTTAATTTGGGGCAATAAATACATTTGAATACCCAAGATAATTTTGAAAAGAAGTATAATCATGCACTGGGGGGAAGACAGTGATGGGGAGAAAGTTTCCCCACATGATAGCAAAACTTGCTGGAAAAAAAATTTAATAATCAATAATTAAATAATCTGGCATTTGCAAAAAAAATAGAATAAATGCATCAATGGAACACAATTGAGAATCCAGAAGCAGATTAATCTGTATATGGAAATGTAGTATACGAACAAGAGAGTACTTCAAATGAGTAGGAAGAGAATGTACTGTTTAATAAATAGGATCGTTGACTGTCTCATTTTTAAAAAAAATAGTTAGATTCCAACCTCATATACTAAAAAACAACTTTAGTGTTTATTAAATAGTTAAATATAAGAAATAAAACCAGAAATACATCAAAAAATAGAGTTGACTATATCTGTAATCTTATAGTGGGAAGAGCCTTCCTAAATTTAATAAAAATTAAAACTACCTAAAAAACAAAGTCTGTATAAAATGTTTATTTTTTGTATGGCAGAAACTCTACAAAATTAAAAGGCATTCACAATTCAGGAAAAAAAATTCAACTATATAAATAGTTTACAAAGGGTTAATATCCTTATTTTATAAACAGTTCTTCCAAATCAATAAAGCAAAGACCAACATCATATCAAGAAAATGGACCAAGAATTTGTTCAAGCAATTTCTGACTGGAATCAAATGCTTATTAGATTTAAAAAGATGTCCAACCCTAATAATTACCGAAGAAATGAAAATTAAAACAGCAGTAAGCTAAGATTTACCTACTATCAAACTAGTGAGGGTTAAAGAGTGATACTTTCTAGTACTGGTAAGGATGTGAGGAGATGGACTCACTCATATACTATTGATGGAAGTAAATTGGTATAATCTATTTAGAGAGTATATTTAGAAATATTGGTCCAAATTTAAATGGGCATAAATACCCTTTGACCTAACAACTCCAACTCTACAGACATACAAGATTTCACATACAGTTGGAAATATTTTTCCCAGACTATGACTGTCATTTTACTTTGTAGAGTTTTTCTGCAATGGAGAATTTTTAAATGTGCAGTTTGCCTGTTTACTGCAACATTTTTTGTGATGGAAAAAATAAAAACCATCCTAAATGTTCCTACTGTGGTAGCAATGTGAGCTCCTCCAGAGACCATTTCTATCTTATTTACCATTGTGTTTCCATTTGGCTGGTACTTGACACTAAAAACATTTGTTAAATGAGCAAATGAATTATAATGCATTTCTACAACTGAAATTATTTTTTAAAGATAAGTTAACTAAGTTGTAGATTATTTTTCAGATGATTCTCATAAATATATGTATATATATATATGCACATATCCATATATATATTTTTTTAATACGAGTGTATGAAGAAAAAAGGAAGTATAGAGGCAGAATTTAAAGAGTAGTGACATTAACTATTGACTACATATACAAATGATAATACTTCCTTTGACTTTTTTTAACAATGACTCTGTTAATAACTTGAAAGTACAAATGTAATCAGTCTTTCAATCCACCAGCTCTTGGTGCAAAGGTTTCACAGCAGTGAGTACAGTCTCTATTTTTCTTGAGTCTATATTCTAATGGAGGAAGACAGATGGTAAACAAATAAATATTTGTTTTTGATAAGGTATTATGAAGAAAAGTAAACCAACGTAAGGGGACTGGTGACATGGTGCTGTTTTTCATAAGCATAGAGACTGCCTTTTGAATTATGTGATGTTTGAAAAGATACTTGAATGAAGTAGTGAGTAAGTATGAGGGCAGATCTTTTTTTTTGAGATGGAGTTTCATTCTTGTTCCCCAGGCTGGAATGTAATGACGCAATCTCAGCTCACTGCAACCTCTGCCTCCCAAGTTCAAGTGATTCTCCTGCCTCAGCCTCCTGGGTAGTTGGGATTACAGGCACCCCACCACCACTACCACACCCAGCTAATCTTCGTATTTTCAGTAGAGACAGTGTTTCACCGTGTTGGCCAAGCTGGTCTTGAGCTCCTGACCTCAGGTGATCCACCCACCTCAGCCTCCTGAAGTGCTGGGATTACGGAAGTGAGCCACCATGCCTGGCCCAAAGGCAGATCTTCTAAGTACAGGTCAAAGGACTTAGGCAGGACCATGCCAAGGTTTATTAAGAGCAAAGTCAGGGGATGTGGGAGGTGCTGACATGATTAATTTTTGTATTTAAAAGGATCAGTCTGGTGGACGTGTGGAAAAGATGATGGTGGCTTGGACTAGGGTCCTAGTGGTAGAGCTTGTAAGAAATGGTGGGGTTCTGGGGTTCTGGATATATCCCAGATATCGAGCCATCAAAATTTGCTGATGTGAGGCAAGGAAAACAGAAAGGATATTAAACTGTCAAGAGTCTTAAAATACACCACCATCAACAAACCTGATCTAGAATGTGAGAATGGAGTGCCTCTAATAAGGCAGAACTCTTTAACAATTTTCTTTCACAGCTAAGGTCAATCCCTTATGTCATGAATTTTCCCAGCATTACTATGAGAGAGGTAAGTGCCAAATAATGTTTCAAAATTGTATTGAAATTAGAACTTGTTCCCATACTGGTTTTAGTACACACTCACTTTTAAAAGTGTATTTAACATGACAACATCTTGCCATTAAATGTACATTACCTTTAATTTCCTTTTGTAGTCAGTTTTACAAACAAATTTTTCTATTTTAAAGTATAAGGAGGAAAACAGTTCTGCTATTTTGAAGAAATGAGAAAATTTGTGGTTTAGGATTTTATAGATGTTAAGTTAAAAAAAAGTTTACATAACATCTTAATATTGTACATTAATCTTTGGGAAGAAAACTTGAACTTAAATCACTGAAGATCTTGAGAACTTTTTAAAGTATAATTTTATACATTATATTTTATATAATTTTTAAGCATTCATTTTTCAAATATAAAAACAACTGTAAAAGGCTATTTTTTACAGTTATATTCTCATGTCTCATTTTATTCTCCAAAAGCAATATGCAAAAATAAAGTTTACCTTGAACTTTTCCCCTACTTGAGATAATAAAGGCTTCCAATTGTGGAGTTTCTGAGGTTAAAATTATTTGCAGGTGCTTTGTTGCATGTGCAAATAATTGATGAGTTAAGGATGTTCTCAATCATTGTAAGGTATAATTAAGTGCATGCAATCAGTTATATTGAAACCATGAAATTGCTGGCAAATTTGAAAGTTCACTTGCCCTAACAAAATCATACTTTGGTTCCCACAATCACATTTATCCAAAAAGTAGCATAGAGGACTGGACCTATATCATGACATTTCAAAAGTCTTTTCATAATGTTTCCTGTGACTAAAATTATGATGCTGCTCATTTAGTCACTTATTGGTATGACTGAATATTATGCTCTTTATAGACTCACTCTGTCAGGTTCACGAGTATACGAAATGTCATGTTGAGTTCCAAATGGAGTGGGTGGATGAGCAGAAAACACTCAGGGGGTCATAGGCAGGTGAAGATGATTTTATTTAGCAGTAGCTCACATCAACAGCTTTCTTATGATAGCTCTCTACACTGTTTGCTTTTATTTTAGCTGTTTGCTCAGGCTCTGTAGCTCCCCTCATGCCTGCAGTTTCGTGGTCGACTCTCCCTCGGCTTCAGGGTCAGCAGCTTAACTCTTTCTCTCTCTGGGCATGAGCGAGCTGAGCTGTGTCCTGGCTCCCATCTGTCCGTCTACAAAGACAGACAGCTCTGACTTTCTCTTTTTTACTCTGGGCACCTGCACCTGCACAGTGTCAGCAGGGTAATTATACCTTTTACAGACAATAGTAGCATAGAGCCAAGTGATGGCCTTCCCATGTTACGGCTACATGGCTATGATAACAAGTGGCGTTATATGCCTGTGCTCTAAACTCTCCGAGTCATGCAGGTTGTAAGCATCCTACCTTGGCCTTTCTTTGACCAAATCACAGCCATGTTCCTTAAACTCCACCCTGTAGGCCAAGGGAGACATAGGTCTTGGATACACAGGTTATACACATAAGCTTTGTGTACATAGGCTCAATAGACACCCAGGCTTTATACATAAGTTTTGGGCACATAGATTTGATATACAGGATTGGCACACAGCGCTTACACACCCAATGATGTGAATGAAACTGTGCCAGTGACCCTGGATTTTTATCCATTCATTCACTTATTTATTTTTTCACTTATTATCTATTCAGTATCTTTTCAAGAAGCATTTATTGAGTGTTTTCAAAAGTAGTTTTTAATCTTGGCTGCATGTCAGAATCCTCTGTGAAGCTTTTTAAAACTAGTGATTCCTGAGTAATAAACCCCTGAAACTGATTCAGTAGGTCTGAAGTGGAACCAGGCATTTTTGTCAAAAGCAGCACATGTGACTGTGATGTACAGTCAGAATTAAGAATCACAAGCTTCTCCGTCAAGTACTAGGGATATAAGAGGGAACACGAAATAGTTCCTGTTCACGAGGAGATCAGAGTCAAGTGAGTGAGACAGACAAGTAAACTAGTAATTACAGAAGAGTATAAGTGCTATACTAAGGGTAAGCACATCTGTTCCCATATACATTGGTACTATGTTAACTAGTTCCTTTGATGGACTATAACACACAAAAAGGAGATTTTTCTCTCATCATCAAACCTAATAACACAAATTGTGATTTTTTCATCTTACCTACTCTATTCCTTACTCAAATGAATTAGCCATACTAGACTCTGGTGAAACTCAGGAGATGAAAAAACAGAAAGACCAGTTTCTATTTCTAATAACAGTATATGGGAGATGTAAAGGAGGTGAAGAAGAATTGCAAAACAGTGAGCTCCTCAAGGTCAGGGACCCTTTTTCTGTCATATTAATATTTTTCTCCCTGTGGCATAATTCAGAGTGTAGAATATGAGTAGGCATTGAATCTGTTAGTTTTTTAAATCTTGTTTTCCTGATGAAATTAGGAGCCAGCTGTTCTTACCTAGTTTGTGCATACCTAAGATAACTCTGTTCCTTGCTCTCTGACCAGTGACTGTCACTAGAAAACCTATTTTTGCTTCCTCATAGGCACAGAACATTTATTGTCTTTAAACTTAATAATTCAAAGATCTTTCCTAATCCTTCGTGGTTGATTTTTTTCTTATCCATGTGTCCCGTTGCCAGTTGATGTTTTGTTCTTATCACTTTAATTTCCATTATTGTATGCCATTCTATTTTATTATTATTATTATTGTTTGAGATGGAGTCTCTCCCTGTTTCTCAGGCTGGAGTGCAGTGGTGCAATCATGGCTCACTGCAGTCTTGACCTCCACAGACTCAGATGATCCTCCCGCCTCAACCTCTGGAGTAGCTGGGACTACAAGCATGCGCTACCGTGCCTGGCTTAATTTTATAGTTTTTTTTTCTTTCTTTCTTTGTAGAGACAGGGTTTCCCATGTTGCTCGAGTTGGTCTTAAACTCCAGGGCTCAAGAGATCTGCCTGCTTCAGCCTCCCAAAGTGCTGGGACTACAAGCATGAGCCATTGTGCCCAGCATCACATGCTATTTTATATTCTTTTGTTTCTTTTTAATTTCATTTTACACAATCTGCTTTGAAAAAATTACAGGCATGAGGTACCAGTATAAAAGAAAGATAGCCCTGGAAGTTTAACCTATCTAAAATAAGGAAAGATATATGCCTTTGATTCCCCAGAAAAGTACCAGAAAGCTCCAAAAAACACATTGCTCATTACAGACTTCTTGTCATCTCTTGGTCTCTAACGGTGGGACTTAACGAGGTTGACAGGACCACATCTAGAAATCTCTTCTAGGAAATTCATCAGACGTAATACACATCAGAATTCTCCAAACAAGTGTAAAAAGGCCCCAGAAGGAAAGCTTCATAGATTAAGTTCCCCTTTTGTCTTTAAGACCATCTACTCCCATATATAGCTGAAAACTCTTAATGTCCATTCTCCATAACTTTGTGACATTGGCAAGGCCAAATTGATCTTACAAAGAAAACCTTGTCTGATTGCAGTGGTTGTAATTTGTCACTGCAGATTCATATATACTGGGGGATATACTTAATGTGAATATGATTTACATAAACTTGAAATTCTATAATACAGAATACTAATAAAATCTCACTTTGGGTGAATGCTTTGAAATGAAAATTGATTTTGTCAAATGAAAGGAATTAGGAATCTCATAGTTTCACAGCTAGCTAACTAAATGAATTATAAATTATGTCCATCCTTCTGCCATAGGAAGGTGCTATTTTAGCTAGTAAGCCAAAATGTCTAACAAACTTTAATGTCAAATTAACCAGTGCTGTTGTTTATATTAGAACTTCTGTGATTTCAGACATTATTTCATTATTTTTTGTTATGAAATATTACATTTTCGTTAATTTTAAAAAACACATTCATTGACAATATTATGCAAACATTTATTAAGCTTTCTGCCTATTATTTTATGAATTAAGAAGTTCTACATTAAAATGTAAAGAAAGTTAAGCAGTTAGCATGTTGAACCATGCTTTTAATTTCTGCAAAATATTAGAGATAATGCTAAGAAAAAAATTTTTTAAAACCATAAAAGCAGAAATATCCTACAGTACTTATTGATCTGTGTGCTCCATGAATGTTTACTTCCTATTTTATATGAAAATATATGTACATTAAAATGTATTTTATATTACATTTCTTCTTTGAGAAAATTCGTTTTGAATTATGCAAAATTTGAATCATGCAAGGTCTTCAAGAATGCAACCTTTCTGACGCTTCCTCTAAATCCAGGCTCCAAAATATAAATAGTTGCATGTTTGTTCAAATTCTTAGAATACTCTGAAACACGTTTCCCAGTGACCCAAACTCTTTATCCAGAAAATGAAGGAATTAAATAGCAAATGGTAAGAAGCTGACCTTCCTCTTCAGTTTTTATATTGACATCATGTTTCTGAGAGACCTGGTTGTTGGAAGATAAAACCCCTGGTGTCTACCATTCTTTAGACTTTTGGCAAAGTAATTTTTGTAGAGGAAAGAGAGAACCATCACACTGATTTGGTTTACTTTAAACCACCAGGTTCTCAGTTCTCTGATATATGTAAGATACTATTTCTCTTCTCTTCTGATCTAGTTCCCAAAGAATATTAATCTGCTGTGTCTGAACTTTACTACTAGGTGTTTAGATTACTAAAATGTGAACTAAGGTGCCAGCCTTGTATAATTAACTTTTCTTTAAGAAACATAGGAGATCCAAATGCCAAGATTGCAGTTATTTTCTGAGATCTTCATTAAGAACAAATCTGTACTAGAAACACTACTTCTCTATGGGATAATACTCTTCAGGTACATGACTCTAAATTAAAAAATAATTGTATAAATCCATTGGACATTACACTTTAATATCTTTGTATGCAAGTGATTATAAACTTAAGGAAAATTATATTTATTGGTTTATTTAAAAATTAGAAATTTTTGCTTATCTCAGTTATTAAAGTAGATGGGACTATATGTTTTGATATGCACGTTTTAAAATATGATGTAAATAATATACATGTATTCTGCAGTTTACTTACTTTATATATGCCAGATACATGTTCCTTACTAGACATATGATTTGCAAATTTTTTCCCATTCTCTGAGTTGTCTTTGATTTCTTGTTGGCTTTCTTTGAATGAGAAAGGTTTTTAATTTTGATGAAGTCCAATTTATCTATTTTTTTTCTTTTGTTGTTTACAATTTTGATGTCATATCTAAGAATCTTTTGCAAAATTCAAAGTCAGGAAGATTTAACCTTATATTTTATTCTAAGAGTTTTATGGTTTGTATTTTTACAGTTAGGTCTTTGATCCATTTTGAGTTTGTTTTTGTATGTGATGGAAGAGTCTAATTACATTCTTTTATGTCTCAGCATCATTTGTTCAAAAGACGTTTCCCAATTGAACAATCTTGGCACTCTTGTCAAAAGTTAGTTGACTGTATATGTATGGTTTTATTTCTTGACTCTCAATTACATTCTTTTGTTCTCTGCCTTTTGCTATGCCAGTACCACACTGTCTTATCGTTTCTTTGTAATAAGCTTTGAAATTCATAAATATAAGTCCTGCTACTTTATTATTTTTTTTCAAGATTATTTGGGCTGTTTTGGGTGCCTTGCAATTCTATATGAATTTTAAAATCAGCTTGTTAATTTGTACAAAGAAGTCAGCTGGAATTCTGATAGGGATTACATTGAATCTTAGGTCAGTTTGGGTAGTATTGCCATCTTCTAATCATTGAACATACAGTAGTTTTCCATTTATATAAGTCTTTAATTTATTTCAAAAATGTTTTATAGCTATGACCTTATCACTTCATTCCCATCTGTCTATCCAAATGATCACCTGGCATCATTTTGTTTCGGCATGAAGTATTTTCTTTCAATTTCTTGAGTGCAGACCTGTTAGCAGTGGATTATCTCACTATTTTTTTCTTTAAAATGTCTTTGAACCTTTATTTTTGGATAAATATCTTATTACACTTAGCCTTCTTAGTAAACGGAGTTCTCTTCTCAACACTGTTTATATTATTCCACTATCTTCTGGCCTCCATTGTGCTCATAAAAAATTAGCTGTTAATAATGTTTTTGTTCTTCTCTATGTAATGAATTTTCTTTTCTGTTGGCATGTTTTTTTGTTATTGTTATCTTTGGTTATAGTAGTTTTATGATGTGCCTATGTGCAGCCTTTTTTGTTTACTGTATTTGTGGTTCATTGAGCATCTATGAGTTAATGTTTTTCACCAAATTTGAGAAGGATTTTCTTATTATTTCTTTAAATATGTTTCCACCATTTCTCCTTCTGTGCTCATTGTTCAACTTCAGTTATCCTTATGAGTTACACAAGGATTTTTTGCCACATAGTTTTAAACCTTAGAAGAATGCTTGGAAATGAGAGGGGGAAGTATGAATGAAATGCCACCACAAATTTCTAAGAAAACTTAGTTCACTAAATATACATACAACCATACAACTCTTTAGATTTACAGTGAAAAATATTAATGTTACCGGTCTTTTTTTTCTGTCTTTACAAAATCCATTCCTAGGTGCATTTTCTCCCTCTGCCATTTATGCACGAAAAGACTTGCTACAGCGATCGACTCATATTGCTACCAAGACTTTCCAGGCTCTTCGCATATTTGTAAACAATGAGCTCAATGAACTCCACACAGGACTGAAGACAGCTCAGAAGTTTCTGAGACCTGGTGGTCGTCTTGTTGCCCTCTCCTTCCATTCACTAGAGGATCGCATCGTCAAAAGATTTTTGCTTGGAATAAGCATGACAGAAAGGTTTAACCTAAGTGTTAGACAGCAAGTGATGAAAGCATCGCAATTAGGTTCAGATCACGAAAACATGGAAGTCTCTATGAGAAGAGCTCCTTTAATGTGGAAATTGATACACAAGAAGGTACTTAGTCCACAATCTCAGGATGTACAAGATAACCCCAGAGGGCGCTCAGCCAAGCTTAGAGCAGCTATCAAATTATAAGTTACCATCATCTTACGGAATTTTTTATCTCACAATTTCTTTAATCTTTACTCATGTTATGTTCCTGAATGTCTTGATAAAGGTTTAAGTGTGAGACAGTCTGAAAACTGATAGCATTTAGCGTTTTTTTTCCCCTCAAAAAGAAACTGTAGGAAATATTAGCATGACAGAGAAAGTTCTACTCAGGGAGCAGCAGCATCTCAAAACTGGAAACCTGTTAATCTTTGCATCATATTGGACACTTCCTCTGGCCAGGAAATTTTTTTAAAAATAATACTATGTTGTGTTTATCTAAATATGTAAACTCAAGCTGTCAAAGATAGATAATCATACCTACATGTCCTAAATTTTGAATTTAGATATTCCAATTTGCAACAGTCTTTCTCTGGCTCAAATAATGATGATTATGGAATGGACTTTTAATGTCCCTACTTGTGAATAATTATTATAACTTTCTCAAATGTAGGCTTTTTACAGATTTAAAATTTTTAAATATTAGTTTATGTGTAATACTGCTAAAATTTCATTTTTCGAATTATAGTCTATTATTTTAAAGGGATTTTTCAGTATGATATGGGCCATTTTGTTCATATACTCCAAAATAAAAATGTAAAATCCTTACAGAGAATTGTTTCACAAAATTTATATTTCATGTCAATTGTATTTTAATAATAGCTCACAGTGCCTTTAGTAAGTAATAAAGTCTCTTATTAGAATCTTGTATTTTTCATTTGAGCTAATCAAAGTAATTCAGCCCAGTCTATTTGAAATAGAAAACTATCTATTTAATATAGTAAAATCAGTGTTCCCTTAATGTTGTTTACAAAGATATGGTAACTATAATAAGTGTAAAAGCTTATTCAGGAAGAGTATTTGGTAGAAGATTCTTTAACAAATTGATGAGATTGATTCATAATTCACATGTCCACTTCTTATATGTAATATATCTTTCTAATTTATTCAGTTATTCAGCAACTACTGAACTTGTTTAGAAAAGCAAAGGTAAGTACAATATACATGGCCCACAGTACATGTCCTATAGAGTTAGTAGAGGAAAATTGTTAGTTATAATCACAAAAGTCAATATAAAATGGACACTGTGGTAAATACTACAAACAAATCATAAATGGTACTGTAAGACCATTTAGTAAGTATTTTATCTGTTGTCAGAAACCAGGTATGAGAACATGATACTTGACTTGTGACCTGAAAGATGAGTTGGAGATAATTTGTCAAAGGGTACATGGGGTAAAGAAGGGGACATGTTGATTAACAGTACATATAAATAAATATTATCTTAAATAGTTAACCTTGAAATCATATTTATACTATTAATTTGCTCAGTAAACTTTTTTCAAACACAGGGAAAAGATTCTCCATTATGATTACAAATTTTAAGTTGGTGAATCCAAGTGAATGAAATATCAGCATAACTGTATGGACAAAATAGATAAGAATTAAATACATGAATTTACCTCAGTCTTATTTTATCTACCTTGTAATATTTAACTTTAGTAACCAAGCTTGTTTACTACTTCTATTTTAAAGACTTTATTTAAATCTGAATAATCCTCACAAGGAAATCAGAATTAGAAAAAAAAAAAATCTGGAGAACAATATGCTTGAAATAGAAACAAGAGAATGCACCTAAGTTAATTCCCTGAATCCTACTTGAACAATGTATAAATTTTTTTTGGATGTAACACATATTTGTTAATGAAACATATTCCCAAAAAATCCTTATTCCTGTATGTGATTGGAAAATGAAAGATCACATTTATATATTCAACACTCATTCACCTATTTCATAAGTCATTTTTTCATCCTGTATAGTATAGGACTTATTTTTTATGTTAAATAGAAACTGAATGCACTGGGTTGAACAGTGTTCCCCCAAAATTCATGTACTTCCTAGAGCCTCAAAATGTGACGTTATTTGGAAATACTGTGATTGCGGTTAAGTAGCTAAGATGAGATTATGCTGGAGCAGGGCAGACCCTTAATCCAATATGACTGGTGTTCCTCATAAGAGAAGATAGGGTGGGCGTGGTGGCTAACGCCTGTAATCCCAGCACTTTGGGAGGCCAAGCTGGGTGAGTCACTTGAGGCCCAGGAATTCAAGACCAGTCTTGCCAGCATGTTGAAAACCCATCTCTACTAAAAATACAGAAATTACCAGGCATGGTGGCTGTGTGCCTGTAATCTCAGCTACCAAGGAGACTGGAACCCGGGAGGTGAAGGTTGCAGTGAGCCGAGATCGCTCCACTACACTCCAGTCTGAGCAACAGAATGAGACTGTCTCAAACCAAAGAAACAAAAAAAAAAAAAAAAAAAAGAGAGAGAGAGAGAGAATGAAGATAGAGACACAGGAGGATGCCACATGGAGGTAGAGGCAGGGATTGGAGTCATATACATCGTGGCTACCATCAGAAGATAGGAAAAAGCATAGAATAGAATCTCCCTCAGAGTTCCAGCAGTTGCCAACCCTGCTAACATGATTTTGTACTTCTAGCCTCCAGAACAGTGAGAGAATGTATTTCTGCAGTTTTAAGGTACCCAGTTTGTGGTAATTTGTTATAGCAATCCTAAGAAACTAATACCCTGACAGAAAAAACTCTTGGATAATATGCATGAGAAAAATTCTTCAATAAACACAAAATTGGTTTCAAAATGTTTTCGTGTAAAAATAGATTAACTTTGCTGTAATTAGGCTGTGTTTTATAGTTATTATTGCCTGCTTTTTAGTCTTTGTTGTAGGATGCATCATAAAATACATGAATGAGTTTTAAATGATTGAGTTTGGAGAATGATTTTGGGAAGTTCATATAGTACACAGAAATAAAAGCTGATGTTACAAAGAATGTGCATTACTTTTCTAATAAAATATTTCTGAATCTCTGTCTTGACTGCCTTCTGTGAATCATTTTAACATAGTATCAATGTCATTGTGTAGTACATCAGTTCTTAACAGTTTTTAGCTTATTACTTCAGAAATAAAATTTAATAACTACAATTTTTAGATAATATCCCTATTTTTATTTATTTTTAAAATGTATTAGTTGCTATGTTCTTTTAGATGTCTAGGGTGTTCTTGAAAGACACTAATCATATCCACATGTCTTTTCTGTTTCATGTAGTATATGATATATTATTTGTGTTTAAATTCATTTATAGTGAACTATTTGTTGTGCTATAACCAGTAGTTTATAAGAGAGTATAGTATGCCTAATTAGGTTTTTGAAATGAACTAGTATTTCTTAAAATTCACTTGCAAATATTTGAAACTTATATTTTCTTTAGTCTTTGCAGAGTATTACATATCAGAGGTTTTTAAAATTTTTGTTTCTAATTTTTGTTTTCAAATAAGCAGAGATAATAATGAGTCTATACTGCAGACTTTTAAAAAATAATATTACTTTCATTTGAGATCTCTTATTCAAAAACTATGAGACAGTTCTTAATGAGATTTAATGGCTTAAAAAAGGAGAAAAATATATGTATATATTCATTCAAGCATATATTAGAAGCTATTTAGGAAGAAATTAAAAAAAAAAAAAAAACTTTCTCACTACTCTTTCTCCTTTTATATACCATCCCTTCTCCTTCTCTGTTCACATTGCTATGTGATTTTGAGGTGACATTAATTATCTCTGGCAAAAGAAATATTAGGTAATTTTGGCACATACCATGATAAACTAAGCTTTTCATGTTAAATCTTTTTAATAAATAAACACTAAGAATTGCTTCTGGTTAAAATTCCATACTATTAATTTTACTGCAACTATTTTTCTATTTAGTTTTCATAATTGCTTAGTATTCTAATTGATATTTTTTGTGTAGCAGCATCCTATAACAGAAAGGGATAAGCATTTAAACAGAGAATTTTGTGAGGTGCTTGATATATACAAATTTGAAACCCTGATCAAAGATATGTTTTTCTCATAACCACAATACCATATGTTTGATGTTGATTGAAGCATGGTTTGTAAAAATTAACACTATATTCTAAAGAGGCTGGGTTGTATAACAAACACAACTATTTTTATATTATTTTCTCAAATTTTATCTGTTTATAGCTACTATCTCCAAGTAATGTTTGGTAACACAGGATGATCTGTGTGAATGCTAAGAGAAAGTTTACATATAAATTATTTTCTTAAGTCTAGTTACAGCATGAAGTTTTGAAGAAAAAATTTAAAATGCAGAATTGTGCAATATACAATGGTCATAGTTTATAATGTCTATGATAAAATTTTTCACTGACTTTTTGACCACTTCACTTCCTTCTCTCATAATCTGACCAAATTATTAGTCAACAAAGTTAAAAGAAATTAATATTTTAATATGCAAAGCAAGATATTATCGTTTTAGTAATGTTACTTTAAATACTGAATAAGTTTTCTACCATTAGAAGTTGTCCTATTAAATATATCATTGCTCAAAAGTTAAATACAAAGCTGAAATCAAACAAGAGGACATGCTTCTTTTCTGATTCCTGAATAACTGCTGTTCATTAAACCCCATCTTTATGCTTTGACCAATAACACTTGCCTGCCTTACACAGGTGAGGATTTGTGTTATTAAACCATCAAATGATATGATTCCTCATAATTTTACAAGAAAAAGTATTATTATTCAAGTCGTATAGGTGCTAAGTTGAGAAGACTGTATAGCATTGTGAATAACGTTATTGGCTGGTGACTCCGAAAACTGAGGGTTTGAATTCTGGCCTGCATATAATAGCCGAATATACAAACTTGGGCATCCTATTTAATCTACTGAATTCTCATTTGTTTCATTTTAAGATGTGGATCTTATTGTTACTTTCTCAGGTTGCTGTGAATCAAATAGAAGATAAATTTTTAGGAACTGAAAGTAGTAAGAATGAAATGAGATAATGCACTGCTATATTTTGGAGATGATTTATTTGACCCCTGCAAATCTCATACTGAAATTTAACCTCCAATGTTAGAGGTGGGACCTAATAAAAAGATGTCGGGGTCATGAGAGAGAATCTTTCATAAATGGCTTGGTGCCATCCCCATAGAAACCATTGTTTTTGCTGTATCAGTTCCCAGAGAGCTGGTTGTTAAAAAAAAGCCTTGTACCTTCCTCTTGCCTCTGACTTCCTCTCTTGCTGTGTGATTACACACCATCTCCCCTTTGCCTTTGGCCATAAGAGGATCCAGCCTGAAGCCCTCACCAGCAACTGATAGTGCCATGCTCTTGTACAGCCTACAAAACCATAAGCAAAATAAGCCTCTTTTCTTTATAAATTACCCAGCCTCAGGTATTCTTTGCAGAAATAAAAATGGACTGAGACTTGCATGTAAAGCAGTTAGCACAATTTTGGGCACATTGTAAATACTCAGTGAGTACATAGTGCTATTCTTTTGCTGGAAAATATTTACCAAAATATAACTTACATTTCTGGGCATTATGGCTAAGGTTGTCTTTTTTTCGTTTCCTTTGGTAGTTTTAAGTGCAGCCTCTGCATCACTAGCAGCAATTGATAAGGTTATAGTCTGTTTTATTATTTGGGGATTTCATTCCCATTTATTATTTATTAAACACTCGCAATATTTGCTACACCTTGACAGGTTATATAAAACAGCCATTGCTCTTGTGGAGTTTCCATTTATAAGAAAAGATGGGATAAAAGGAACCAATTGCTGAAGTTACATTCATTAAGGTAAGAGAAAGTATTTGTCCTCCTACACCTTCATATCAGTAATTGGCCAACCTACAGAGTCTTTATAGTCAGATTCTCCAAAATGCTTACTGAGAGGGGAAAGGAAATGAGAAATTTGTGAAATATTAGATGGAAGATTGTTGCAGGACTATGAAAAAGTTTTCTAATTCTGCACTCTAAATCCAGTGAGAAGGGGACAATAAACAGGTACAATAGAAGTGTGTGTTGCAGGTCTTAAAGGGAAAACAACTGGTGAAAGATAGGTGGACTCCACTCATGCACCTTAACATTTCAGTCAATGATAGACCCATGAAATTACAGTGGTAGCCCCATGAAATTATAATGGGGCTGAAAAATTCCTATCACCTTGTGACATCTTAACCATTGTAATGTCACAGGCAACGTAATAGTCACATGTTTGTGATGAAGCTGCTGTTCATCACATTTAGCCTATATACCATATATAAATGGTATATTTAGGCTATATACCATTTAGCCTAGGTGTGTGGAAGACTAACCTGCACTCCCAGTCAGTACAATACATAATATTTGGTGATAAATAACTGTTTCTTTTTTATGAATTTATTGTATTTTATCATTATTTTAGAGTGTGCTCCTTTTACTTATTTTTTTTAAGTTACTGTAAAACAGCCTCAGGCAGGTCCTTCAGGAGGTCATCTAGAAGAACGCATTGTTATCATAGGAGATGACAGTTCTATATACATTATTACCCCTGAAGACCTTCCAGTAGGATAAGATGCGGAGGGAGAAGATAGTAATATTGATTATCCTGACCCTGTGTAGGTCTAGACTAATGTGTTCATTTGTGGCTTAGTTTTTAACTAAGAAGTTTTACAAGTAAATTTTAAAAATTAATACAAAAAATATACAGGAAGGCTATAAAGAAAATATTTTTGTACAACTATACAGCATATTTGGTTTTAAGCTCAGTATTATTACAAAAGAGTAAAAAAGTTTATAAGGTGAAAAAACTTACAGTAAGCTAGGGTGAGTTTATTATTGAAAAAATAACATTCTTTATGTTTTAATTTTAATTTTTTTTTTTTTTAAGAGACAGAGTCTCACTGTAATGCCCAGGCTAGAGTGCAGTTGTGGGATCATAGCTTATTGCAGTCTTGAACTCCTGAGTGTTATAGAAGTAAAAATTTTGTAGAAATAAAAATGGACTGAGACATGCATGTAAAGCAGTTATGAGGCCCAATACCCTAATGAAAAATCAAGCAATGTTCCCACCTCGGCCTCCCAAAGTGCTAGAACTACAGGTACAAGTCACTGGAAAATTTTTTTTTATATATTTAGTGTAATCTAAGTAAGTATACAGTGTTTATAAAGTCTACAGTACTGTGTAGTAATGTTCTAGATCTTCACATTCACTCACAACTTTCTGACTGAGGGCAACTTCTAGTCATACAAACACTATTCACGATAAGTGCACTATACAGGTGTACCTTTTAAAAAAATCTTTTATTCAGTGTTTTTAGTATTTTTACTATATCTTCAATATGTTTAGATACACAAATACCATGTATTACAGTTGCCTACATTATCAATACAGTAACATGCTGTACAGGTTTGTATAGGCTATATACCATTTACCCTAGGTATGTGGAAGACAATACTATCTGGGGTTTTGTAAGGACACTTCACACAATGATAATTGCCTAATAACACATTTCTTAGAATTTATTTCCTGTCATTAAGCAATGCATGAATGCACTTACCCTTAAACTGATCTTTCCTTTTACAGACCACAGAAATAGAAGTTATCAGAACTGCATTCCTCTAATTCCCACCCCCTTAGCCTTCATCTGGACATTTATAAATCTCTTCCTTTATCCCTACTTTGTACTCCTGTGTTTCAGCAGAAAGTTTATCTTTGCTCCTTTTTTTTTTTTTCTGTCTTCACCAAGACTTGGTTCAGTCAATTTTACTTGTGCCTGCAGTCTTTAAGCCTTTCTTTGCTAGTGTCTTTCCCTCAGTCTGCAAACATTTTCAAAAGGGCCCCTGCTAAAAGCAAACTAACTACTAAATCTCTCCTTGACTCTTTTTCTTACCAAAATACGACCTATTTTATATTTTCTTTCAAAACTTGATTTCTTAAACAATCTACGCTGCATCCAACTCCTCATCTATTATTTATTCTAGGGTATTCTTTATAGAAATGTTCTCTTTAAGAGAACATTTTTTAGTTACCAGGCCCAGCACCCTAATCACCATCTTTAGCTAACTGATCTCTCTACAGGATTTGATAGTGTTTATCCTCCTATAAAAATATTTTTTCCATTGCATCCTCCAAAATCAGTTCATCTCTCTAACACTGATTCTTTCACTGAATCATTCTCTCTCTATTCTATAGCCGGACCATTATTCATGCAAATTGTTTACAAGGTAGTTAGTTCTAGGAATGTGCATGTAGTGAGGGTAACATTGTGAAATCCCTCCATGATCATCAATGAGAGATATCAAGACAATAATGGAAGAAACAGAGATTGGAGTCTTCCTAGATTTAAATAAAAGAAACTTTTTATTATAGTGTAGCTATTAAACCAGCAAGAATCAAGATGTTAAAATTGACATCCGATTACAAACCAGGACTCCAGCTTTGCTAATGACAAGATAATTTGCATTAATCAGCCCATTTATAACAACTAGAAGCCCTGGACAAAATGTTTTTTTATAAGAAGTCTAGGTGAAAGCATCAGAGAGCTAATAAAAAAGATCTTGAGTAGGACAAAACCCAGAGTTTAGCTCAGAATTTGTAGCTGCCAATTGTGAGTTTTAGAAAAGGCAGCTGAGAAACTAAGAGGAACTTTTGTTAGTCTTTTGGGAAGTGCATGCAAACTTGAAACCAAACTGGACCTTGAAGGAACTGGAGCTCAGTTTTAAATTATTTTAGCTCTTAAAGTTGGATTAAACTGATACTAGATGCTAGAGTCCCTATGTGCCTTTCAAAAGCAATTTAAAATCTTTGGGGGAAAAAGTTATAGTTCTAAAATCACTTCTGTAATTGTTTATATTTAGTGTCTATCACTAAATCAAAAAAATGAACAGTCATGAAGAGATGTGATTTTTAAAAGAGGAAGAATACATATAATAAAAAAGGTACCCATGAGGGATTCACACACAATACTATAAATATGTTCAGAAAAATTTAAAAACTGAAAACTATAAAGAATAAAACAATAATTCTAGAACTGAGGACTATAGCACTCAACTTTAAGAATGCAATGGATTGGTTTAACAGCAGATTAGACAGAACTAAAAATCGTCAACTAAAAGATATTTCAGAAGGAACTATCTAGAATAAAGCATAATGAGAAATAAAGAAAAAGCAAAAAAAAAAAAAATGTACAAAAGACATAAGAGTTACAATGAGAAGTCTAACTTGGGTGTAATTGGAATTCCCAAAAGAGAGATGACCAAAATCAACAGCAACAATGTAGCAGAAGCCATATTTGGAGAGAAAATGGCAGAATTTCCTAAAACTGATGAAAGATATGAAACTACAGCTCCAAAGAGCTCCCAAACTTCCAAGGAACAACATAGTAAAACCTGCTGGAAATCAAAATTGAAGAAAAAAAAAACCCTGAGAGTTAAAAGGCAAGAAGCATCCTCAAGGAATATAACTCACAGGAGCCATGAGGAGGAGAAAGGGAGGCACTATTTGATGATAAAATCCAGCAAATCAAGATACGAAAAACAAAAAATCAATAAGTGAGAAGTTGTCAGCTAAAAGGAAATGTGACAAGCTCAGAATCCATGTAAACAGAACAAAGAGTAAACAATCATGAGAATTACAGTTCCAAAACAAAATACAAACATAAGTCTGAAAATATAAAACTAACAACTCACCGAAATTATGAAACTGAAGGGTCAGGAGATAGAGAAGTATAAGTACACTAATTTAGTTTCAAGAAGCAAGGAGTCAGTCCTGTCAAAATGTGAATCATTTTTTTAAAAATGATTCTAACATTTTTGTACATTGTATAGTTTTTGTGACATTAAGGCATTTTTGTACTAAAAATCTAGAGTCAGTAATCCTCTACTCTAATTTCAGTTAAATTCAAATAAAATTAAATCTTAAACTTGTATTAAAAAATAAGCTACAAAGTCCAATGTGACCTTTCTATAAAATTTTTTTGCTGTTCTAAAAGAAACTGTCATCAGAGTGAACAGGCAACCTACAAATGGGAGAAAATTTTTGCAATGTATCTATCTGACAAAGGGATAATATCCAGAATCTATAAGGAACTTAATCAAATTTACAAAAAAAAAAAATCAAAAAGTGAGCAAAGGATATGAACAAACACTCCTCAAAAGAAGACATTTATGTGGTCAAGAAACATGAAAAAAAGCTCATCATCACTGGTCATTAGAGAAATGCAAATCAAAACCACAATGAGATACCATCTCATGTGTTGGGAACCCGTCCATGTGAAAACCCTCAAAGCAGGTTTCACAATACGGATGGTTGAGCCCAGACTCAGTGTCTCCGGGAAGAAAGAACTTGAGATTTGGGAACTCTAAAGGGGAACCTAGTAAAAAGATACCCAGACGGAGGATGTAAAAACTAGGAACAATGCTATCTATGCAAGCATGTTTAGGACTGCCTAAAATAATCATTAACTTGTTTTGTGCTGAGCTTGTGATCTATCAGATAAGCAATAACTAAGCAGAATTTTTTTGAGAAACTGTATATATGTCCTGACTGAAAGAATAAAGTTGTTGTTGGAGCACTGATTCCTCAACCCTCCTGACCCTGCTTTCCTGTCTCCTTTTCTTCTTGCGCACCCCCCACTCAGGTTGGAATCTTCTTGCTGGTCAAGAGTTCCCGGCACTCATGCCAGTTAGAATGGCGATCACCAAAAAGTCAGGCTACAACAGATGCTGGAGAGGATGTGGAGAAACAGGAACACTTTTACACTGTTGGTGGAAGTGTAAATCAGTTCCACCATAGTGAAAGACAGCGTGGCAATTCCTCAAGGATCTAGAAATAGAAATACCATTTGACCCAGCAATCCCATTACTGGGTATATACCCAAAGAATTATAAATCATTTCTACTACAATGAAACATGCACATATATTGCAGCATTGTTCACAATAGCAAAGACTTGGAACCAAACCACATACCCATCATCGATAGACTGGATAAAGAAAATGTGGCACATATACACCATGGAATACTATGCAGCCATAAAAAAGGATGAGTTCATGTCCTTTTCAGGAACATGGATGAAGCTGGAAACCATCATTCTCAGCAAACTAACCCAGTAGCAGAAAACCAAACACCACATGTTCTCACTCATAAGTGGGAGTTGAACAATGAGAACACATGGACACAGGGAGAGCCACATCACACAGTGTAGCCTGTTGGGTGGTGGGGGATTAGGGGGAGCATTCACATTAGGAGAAATACCTAATGTAGATGACAGGTTGATGGGTGCAGCTAACCACTATGGCACGTGTATACCTATGTAACAAACCTTCATGTTCTGCACATGTATCCTAAAACTTAAAAGTAAAGCTTAAAAAAATGTGTTTTTCTATTACTCTTCTGTCCTTAGTGATACATAAAAGATATTTTTTATTGTGATGTTTAATTCTAGGTGTAGGGATTTGATATGTTTAGTCATTCTTTGAAAATGGTTTTCTGTGTTAAAATGTTTATAATGAACATATATCCATTTTACAAAAACAATGTATCAGTATTATTTTGAAAGAGCACAGATTTTGGAATGAGTCTTGTGTATACATTTATCTCTAAACCTCAGTTTACTCATCTAAAAAATGGGAATGTTAATACCTATTTTATAAGGTGGTTGTATTAAACGTGAATATTTATATATGCAAGGGTTAAATAGGGCATGCACAAAGTAGTATCTTTTTTATTTTTGTTTTAGTCCCAGTTGTACTTGTTTGTCCAATAGCCTAAAACAACATATCTCTGCTTACTTACCTGTAAAATGATGGAGTTTGTATTGGACATGTCAGAATCACTTGCGGAGCTGATTCTTCTCTGTGTGGCCATTTGCAATCTTCCATGTCATTTCATGACCACCCTCTATCACTGCACCATCACCCTGAATTTCTTGTTCCATTCTTATCACATTTAATTGGTCCAGGGGTGGTCTATGATGTAAACTAGGCTAATCTGGCTAAAGGAGACTGAACCAACCTAGATCTTTCCTATTTTTAAAAAAATTTAATAAGAAAAGGGGATTTATTGGGCCCACTTCAAAGTCTGAAAGATGTAAAACTTAAAAACTCTCAGGGCCTTATTTTCACCATGTAAAAAAGAGTGGTAACTTGCAGAAGGAAAATAAAAAGGCAGGAGTTGGAGAGCTCTTCTTGGGAGCTTTCACATTCTTGATCCCAGTTGTTCAGAAGTCCAGGTGTATCTATACCCTGCCCATGGTTTAGTTTTGTACCCATTCCTGGGTTCGTTCCCTCCTTCCTTCCTTCCTTCCTTCATTCCTTCCTTCCTCCCTCCCTCCCTCCCTCTCTTTCTTCTTTCTCTCTCTTTCTCTCTTTCTTTCTCTCTTTCTGGGTCTTGCACTATCACCCAGGCTGGAGTGCAGTGATATGATCATGGCTCACTGCAGCTTTAACCTCTCAGGTTCAAGTGGTCCTCTCATCTCAGCCTTCCAAGTAACTGGGACCACAGGTGTGTGCCACCAGGCTGGGGTAATTTTTTTAAAAAATTTTTTTGTAGTGACAGGTTTCTCTCTGTTGCCCAGGCTGGTCTTAATTTCCTGGGGTCACATGATCCTCCCACCTTGGCATCCAAAAGTGCTAGAACAACAGGCATGAGCCACCACACCTGGCCCCATTCTCGGGTTTTACAAGCCATGAAATTTCTCTGTCCTCTCTCCCCCTTTTTAAAAAAATGGAATCCATTCAGGTTGGATTTCTGTTATTTATAACCAAATCAATAATAAGTTTAGAATAGATGAATTTTAAGGCTTCTTTCTTCTGAATGTTAAGTTAAAGTATGTTCTTCAACTTTACATGGTAACTGATTCACCTAAATAGGATTTTTCAGGATCTTAATAAAACTTTGCAAAATTGTTTTGTATGCACAACTGAACAATTTACATCCTAGTCTGTAAGTAATACAATATGCTCTATTACGTATCTTTGTCATTATTAGCCTTACTAACCAACATTTGTTAATGTGCTTCTGAAAGAGATGATTTGACTCATACGACTTTCACTTAATCATGGCAAACATCTTACATTTTTATACAGTGCTGATTTGGTAAGAAAAAGAATATGTCTTCTTCCTGAATTGATGTATATTCCTTATTATTCTGCTTTTCTCTTTTATATGACAATGTACTTCTGACTGTAAAATTATTGTTTTCATACAAACCCCTTTGATGATGAAGAAAACCATGTTTAAATGCCAGCCAGATGTTTTCTTCATTTCCATTGTATACATACATACATAGTATTTTTTCATGAGATGGGGAAGGGTCAGGGAGAAGAGAAAAAAAAAAAACCAAAAATTTATAGTGAGTGTTGAACCTATCTAGTTATACTAGAATCTATCTTTGTTCCTTTGAAGAAATTAAACATTTGCCTTACAACCAGAGAGTAAACATCAACTGCTGGAGAAAGCTATTGAATTTCAAAATCCCTTTGAAATGTCACATTAACCTGTTTAACTTTCAGTCAGTTCTTTAAAGTATCAAATATTTCCTGATGACTCCCAGATCTACGACTGCTTATATTTCTCTAACTTAACAGTTTGTTTCCTTCTCTCACAAACGAACTGTGATGAATGACTCAGCACAGTTTGGGCCTGGGAGAAGTATATCACAGCTGCAGTCCTGCATGCAATCTTTCTTCAGATCAGTTTGATTTTTGAACATTGAACAGGGTCAAATGCTAAATCTAGTTGGTGTGACTAAAACTCTGTACAGCTCTACCCTTTTATTTAGCCCCCTCAAAATTCTAATCTTTAAAGTTGTATTTGTTCATAGGTTGTCTTTTATTTTGAAATGTATAGAAATCAGGCAGCAACCATTAACTTATTATTTTACTCAACAACTATTGAGTGTCTATTTGCAATGCATTGGGGGCAATAAAGAAAAGTGCTTCTTGTTCTTGAAGAACTCTTTTTAGTATAGAGTGAGACAGATATATCAATTTTGAAACGTAGAATATAAACAGGGAATATTTTGTAATAGAAGGAAAGTGCTCTGATAGCCCAAAAAAATAAAGAAATGAATGAGGTTTTCTTCCAAAAAGAACTGGGTTTATAACATTTATTTAGGGTGAGAACTACAAGAGTTGTTGGTTTTTTTTTTTGTTTTTTTGTTTTTCACTGAATCATCAATAGCTTAGTTTCCTGGGACGTAATTCAGCCAGGTAGCCTTTCCTTGTAATGCCATTGATAGTCTACTTGTCTCACACTTACTGTTACTGTTCACCAATCACCATGATCTTTGACTTCCATGATACAGTTTTCTCAAAATGTTGTCTGTAGGATGACCAAACACCATTTAGATCTCCATGACATATGAATGCACATATTCACATTATTAAGAATACTAATATTCACAGACATGGATGACAACGTACCAGTAATTATGAGATAATAACCTGTCTGAATGAGCCATATCTTCCTAGAATTAGTATTCTTTTTGAAGCCATGGTTCCTGAACCTTTGAAAAAACTAGTTAAAATTACAGGCTCACTAACAAAAACAGCACCTGCACATTAATTTTGTTTATAATATCAAGAGGTTTATGAAAAGTCTTCAGGTCTCTCACAGGCTCCAGTCCAGTAACTTCTGTACTACAGAAACATCTCTCAATTCAAGTTACATTTTCCACATGTGTCCCAGTGATATGTCAAAGGGTAAAGGCTAAGGTTTCTACCTTTAAACCTCATCTGGTTCTTTCATACCTGAGTGCTTCCAGCTCTATACACTGTCTTAGAGGATCTCAATTTTGTCATCAATTAACATGGCCAGTGTCCTTGCAAAGCTAAGCTGGACCCTCACAGAAATTTTGTGCTAGGCACAAAGAATGGAAGAGATTAAGTGATGTCTGAGGATTTCAATAGATTGAATATTCTAGACTAGTGCTGTCCAATATAAATGCAATGCAGGCCACAAATTTTAGCCACACTGTAATTTTATATGTTGGAGAAGCCACATTGAGAAAAGGAAAATGAAACAGGTGAAACGAATTTTAATAGTATAGTCCATTTAAACTGATATATTCAAAATTTTTTCAGCAGGTAATCAACATAAAAATAGAATGTTTTATATTCTTTTTTGTTTAAGGCCTTAATATGCAATGTTTATTTTACACTTACAGCATATCTCAGTTTGGACCACATTTTAAGAACTCAATCACTACAGTTACATATGGCTTTCTTAAAGAAATAATCTATTTTACACCTTTTTAAAAAATCCTCTCTGCCACAATAAGTATCTGGCAATAAGTGAATAAATAGTTTCTCTTTTTTTTTTTTTTGATTGAGACAGAGTCTCATTCCGTCACTCAGGCTGGAGTGCAGTGGCGCAATCTCGGCTCACTACAACCTCCACCTACTGGGCTCAAGCGATTCACCTCAGCCTCCTAAGTAGCTAAGACTACAGGCACGCATCACCACGCTGCCTAATTTTTTGTATTTGTAGTAGAGACAGGGTTCCACTATTTTGGCCAGGCTGGTCTCAAACTCCTGACCTCAGGTGCCACCCACCTCGGCCTCCCAAAGTGCTGGTATTACAGGCAGGAGCCACCGCTCCCGGCCTTGTTTATCTTTTCTAACTCAGGTCTGTCGTATGTAATTTTGGGAAATACAATTCTAACTTGAAGAAAAAGGAGTATAATACTTTGTTGCATCACATGTGGAATAAGAAGCAATGCAGCAACCTTGACCCATGAAGAAGCTGCATCTTTTCCTTCCTTTTCTCTGAAGGACCAGTGGATTTGGTGCACCTACAAGACAGCCTTTAAAATAAAATGACCAAAACCGACCTTTGTACCCACATCCAAAATCAAGCAAATTCATAGCAATGTCCTATAAAAATTGCATCAGGCTGACCACACCAGGATTGCTCTTCAAAAGGTAAGTGTCTATTCTGAGCAAATCAATGCATTTCTGACCAGGAACAAGTAACCACAGCATATATGAGGCCAGGAATGACATTTATAATGAAAGCCATTAAATGATTATTTTCTAAAACCTAGAAATTCTTCACCACCTTCATCACACAAAAAAATATTGCTGCACTATTCATGTATAGTGGAGCATTTAACAGAATAGTCTTGAAGACCAAATGTCAAAGCTATCATTCATGTAGCAGCTATTTTAAAGACACATCTTTAGCGTGATTCCTCAGTTAAGCTACCTCCTGTATGTATCTCATTTTTAAAATAACAATTTTCTTACCATTGAATGAAAAAATGTTATAAAATTTAGGCACCAGTTTTTTTTACCCAATTAAATGCTCTGTTGTGTTTTTAAATGGCACCATTTGGAACAGATACATTATCCTTTGAGGAAAGGGCACATTGTTAAGTTTTTTTGAATCTACACTGGGCATCTTGAATCTGTTTCTCAGAGTTAAAAAAGTTCCCACTGCTAGCAGTTAATAAATGTAAATAAGATTTTTAAAAATAGTGGCTACAATATTTAAATAGTTAAAGACTTTTAAAGATTTTTTAAGTAGTGTTAATTTCATTACTCACCAAATATGCAATGAGTCATATAGGTGTTTCTTATGCAATTTGGGGGACTTTTTATGTACTTGATAAAGAAGGAAGATACTCCATACCTGACAAAATGAGTCTAGAAAGATGATTTCTTTTCTTTAATGGGGTTTAGAAAATTTGCAATTAAGAATAAGCTAAAGCAACTGGAAATTTTGTTATGGATTTATAGTCCTTTCAAACTCATCAGAATCTCAACAAAATTAGTTGATTTTAATTGTTCCCAACCTTTTGAAAATCAAAAATACTTTTGCTGTTTCTTACTACCAATTTTCTCCAATAACAATGTTTAAGAAGAAATGTGTCTTTCTACTAAATAGAAGTTGAATTTATTTTTCTATTTTTATTAGAGGCATATGTAGTTACTAACCAGCATGTGTTCAGTGTACAACAACTTGTGTTCCATAACACATCAAGTACCTCCAGGGAAAAAACAGTTATGTAATATTGAGGATAGCCTCCACAGGTACACTGGAGACTAAAAACAGAAGACTAACCACATTAAGGCAAAGCAAAATGATAGACTCTCCCAGATTAGATGTCCATGTTTACTAACCACAAATTGACAAATGTGATCACAGCTCAGCTAAAAAATGTCCATGACTCTTGTAACTAAGGGGAAATTGATACTTAAAAAGAAAGGTGAAATACCAAATACTTGCATTTAAAATCCTTCAAACGTCTCCCTGGAATTACCTTCACCTCTTCTTCTAAAATATGTGGTGGTAATGAGAATGTGCTTGTCTTTCTATTACAGGGATCATAATGGACCAAGGGTCCCTGCTGCTGCACTTTGAAGCCCAGTCTTGTGTTCCCACTGAGGCCATGCCTACCATAGGCTAGTTCCTACCAACTACAAAATGAGGTAGGAATCGTAAGGCAGCCTGAATCCTGGGAGAGAAGGGGACTACTCTGTCATTTCCTTTGGCTGAAGGATTCATGAATGGCTTTGCTGAATATCTTTACCTCTCATCTTCACTTGGGGTCATACTTTACAATCTCATGGCTCTCTCCGCCCTTTCCAGCTCCTACCATATTTTCTTTCATGCGTGCATTTTTCTTAATAAACTCCTTCTGTATTCAATCCAGACTCGGCATCTGCTTCTCAGAGGACCTGGACTAACCCATCAGCTATAATGTCTTTTCCAACGCTTCCAGAATTAATCACTCAATTTTTGTGAACTCATTTTACTATGCAAAATACAGAGTGATCCTTCATAATTTGGCCCCAGCCCATCTCCCTGGCTGCAGCTACCATCTTTCTGTGCTTTCTAGGCATCCAACTCACTCTGGTCCCCAGAATTCCACACCTTTGCAAATGCTGTCATGTATGCCCAGAATGACTTCCTCTCTAATTTATATGACAACGGCTTCATTTTACAAGACTATATCTAAGTTATCTCCTTTAGTAAGCCTTTCCTAACATCTCTAAGCAGAATTTAGACAATGTCCTCTTTTTGCACCCATACTTCAGCATTTTTGAAGATCGACCAGTTGTTTTACAATATATCCTTCAATTTGAGTTCGCCAGTGGTTCCTTATGACTAGACCTAGGTTATGCATTTTTGATCTGACTGTCACTCTTACTACTTTATTTTCATTACCATCCTATCTGATTGCACATGATATCTATGTGTCCCATTGCTGATGGTGTTTGTTTCAATCCCTTGATTAAGATTAGGTCTACCAGGTTTCTCTACTTCTTTTTTCCCTTTGTAATTAACAAATATTTTCAATGGAGATACTTTGGGACTATGTAAAAATCTCTTTCCTTACCTCATTTTGACCTACTAGTTTTAGTATCCATTGAAGTTTCTTGCTTGGGTTAATTATTATTACGTTTATTGCCAAATGGTAAACTTTTTAGACAATATTCCTTCCACATTTAATTGGAAGCTTTCTAGTGTAAGGAAGAGCTTACTCTTCTACCCATTTATTTAATTTCTTCTTATTGTGAAAAAGGGTCTCACTCTGTCACTCAGGCTGAAGTGAAGTGGTACAATCATGGCTTATTGCAGCCTCAACCTCCTAGAGTCAAGCGATCTCACCTCAGCCTCCTGAGTAGCAGGGACTACAGGTACATGCCACCATGCCTGGCTAGTTATTTTATTTTTTTGTAGAGATCGGAGTCTCACTATGTTTCCCAGGCTGGTCTTGAACTTCTGGACTCAAATAACACTGCCTCCTCAGCCTCCTAAAGTGCTGGAATTACTGGAATTACAGGCATGAGCCACCACTGCACCTGGCTTATCCATTTATTTATTTTTATCAATGGGGTACTAGATTATTCAATGGGTTATAATTTGTTATTTTAGTATTATTTTAATGCTCCAATTGTACTTTGGTCACTGGGAGCCAGTTCCTTCAAGCTTACTTCTGTGTTATTTTAATATGTCCTCATTCTTTGAGTATTTCCTTACTTATTGTAAAGACACATGCACACGTATGTTCATTGCAACACTGTTTATAATAGCAAAGACTTGAAACCAACCCAAATGCCCATCGTTGATAGACTGGACAGGGAAAATGTGGCACATACACACTATGGAATACTATGCAGCTATAAAAAACAATGAGTTCATGTCTTTTGTAGGGACATGGTTAAACCTGGAAACCATCATTCTCAGCAAATTGACACAAGAACAGAAAAACACTGCATGTTCCACTCATAGGCAGGTGTTGAACAATAGAACACATGGACACAGGGAAGGGAGCATCACACACTGAGGTCTGTTGAGGGGGACTAGGGAGGGACAGTGGGGGGTAGGGAGTTGGGGAGGGATAACATGGGGAGAAATGCCAGATATAGGTGATGGGGATGGAGGCAGCAAACCACATTGCTATGTATGTACCTATGCAACAATCCTGCATGTTCTTCACATGTACCCCAGAACCTAAAATGCAATAAAATATATATTAAAAAAAAAAAGAAAGAAAGGTGTTCCAGGCTTATCACATTCTTTCTCAGACTCAGCCTTGGATTCAGTCATTTCTTCAAGGAGCCTTCGTTCATTTTTGTATTTCAAACGAAGATATGAGCGTTAGGTAATTATTACTACTGGAATACCACTGCTCTTAGGCTCTTTCAGCAGATAGCTAGGAACCACATACACATTTATGTTTATATGTATTTCTATTTACATCTACAACTAAAACTAATAGCTCACTCTGGTACCTTCAATTTTAATCTGATATTGGCTGAGTTTATTATTGCTTTATCTTTTCCTTAATTGTAACTTTCCAATAGTGAAAAACCTTGCTCTCGTTATTCACAATATATTTATTATCTGCTCAATCTCCCTGAGTATGGCCAATCTTCTGGTAGTGCTGGGCCACCACACCCCTGGCGAATGGATTTGCCCTGTGTTCAGATTAGCCTCCTCTGCACAGGTCTGCCTTCCTTATCTGGGAAGCCTGTCTTTTCTGACCTCACATATGGCTATTTGACAGTAGAAGGCAGGGTACTAATATATTGTCTAAATAAAGGAAAGGGAAGAAGAAGATATAAAACTATGCTGGATGCAGTGGCTCACACCTGTAATCCCAGCACTTTGGGAGGCCGAGGCGAGTGGATCACGAGGTCAGGAGTTTGAGACCATCCTGGCTAACACGGTGAAACCGCATATCTACTGAAAATACGAAAATTAGCTGGGTATGGTGCTACACGCCTGTAATTCCAGCTACTTGGGAGGCTGAGGCAGGTGAATTGCTTGAACCTGGGAGGCAGATGTTGCAGTGGGCTGAGATCATGCCACTGTACTCCAGCCTAGGTGACAGGGCAAGACTCCATCTAGGGGGAAAAATATATATATATATATACACACACACATACACACATACACACACACGTATGTATTTGTGTGTATATATCTATGTTTACATATGTGTATAATTACTAACATGTCTTTATTCTTTTTTAATTGCTTAGTAATTTGTTTTAAAAGAAAGCAGGTATCAGGTTTAGAGCCTTCTATAAGGAGTAGTATCTAGAATTTAATAACACTATTTGCTTTAATTTTGAGTATGTTTAGTTACTTGATCTATTTATTAGATTTATTTAGTTACTTGATCTATTTATTTACCTTAAATATATTCTTAGTTACAGAAAAAAAATAAATTCCTTAATCTGCCCAGTTCTTAGGCATGTAATTCAATGAGTTTAACAAATATATTTACCACATTGAGCTTTAGAACATTTTCATCTCCCCAGAAAGTCCTGGTCAATTTCCATCTTTTGTGGGCAACTGCTCTTCTGATTTGTATCAGAATTGCTTTTGCTTCCTTTGTAAATATTTTTAGGAAAAAAGAATTAATAAAAAAATTAAATAAGATTACAAATGGTAACAATGATGTAAGGAGTATAGAATCTCACAGAAGGTGCTGCATAAATTATGGGAGCTGGGCACAATGACTTATTTCATGGATGTCTTGCAGACTTTTTGTCTTTCCCTTAAAAATATTTCTGTTGCTACAGTGGAAATGGTCACCAGTATTAGACAAGCTATTACATAAAAGCTCTGGCCTTTTCTCTCTACTCTTTCCATATATACTTTTCTTTCAAGCACTATTTATATACCTCCTATGTGCTATGTGCTCTAGGACCTGTAGATAAATAAGAAATAATCCCTGTATCCAAAAAAGAGATGGCCACCATAATCTGATCCATGGGATTATTTACAAATCTGGGCCACAAATTCTTGTTGCTTCCTTATGGATGATGGTCAGAATTCACAAATCCATTGATTTGCAAGAGGATAATTTCAGAGGAATTGAAGGAAATGAGAAAAAAGAAGAGCAAAGAGGGTAGAATTCCTATTTCATAATTTGAATGTGGTTTTTAAATAAAGAAAAATTGTTTTATTACAAAATTACATCTGGCATTAACAAAACAAAAAGGCCACCCAGTCTCTACAATTTAAACATGTTAACTACTGAATCAATCCAAGTAACCTAAAACAATTTTTCCTCTAATGGAAAAATCAAGCTATAAACAAAATTACTTTGGGTTGAGGACTTTTGGATAAGAGCCTGGTCTTTCTAAATTTTAATATACTCCTTCATTTTTTCTACTTGTTTTTGACTTCTTGTCTTTTTATGGTCAAACACCTGACCCCAAATAGAGAAATAATTTTGTACTGCAGTTAGCACATTGTGAAATGGGATACATATGATTCAAAAATTGATGCTATCAATCAATCAATAGGTATTCACTGACTGAGCACTATAAGACAAAATTATCTGTCCTCAAGAGTTTATGCTGTATTTAGGGAAATAAATTACACTTAAACATTTGAATTTTGTGAAGCAGAAATGACAAACTCCCACACAGACTTTCTTAACAATTAAGAGTAGCTGGGACTACAGGCATGTACCACCATTCCTGACTAATTTTGGGATTTTTAGTAGAAATGGGGTTTTGCCATGTTGCCCAGGCTGGTCTTGAACTCCTTAACTTAGCAATCCAATATGCCCACCTTGGCCTCCCAAAGTGCTAGGATTATAGGCATGAGCCACTGCACCTGACCCAAAGCTATGAATTTAGAAACAATTATTTATCAACATAAACAAGCAGCATGAACATCTGGAGTTTTCTTTTTAGCCCTCTGCCCCACATCTCTATACCATTATCTACCTCATTTAGAAGTCAATACTTTAAATTCATGTGAGAAAGTGCTTTATAAACCTTGGCATACTATCTAAGTGAAAGGGAGTATCCAACTCCATGAGTCTGAACAGTTTGCTCCCTATGCCCTAGTATGATACATATGTCTTTGCATTGAGTATAAATTAAGTGTAAAATTAAGTGTAAATTTAAGTATGACAAGAACAACATTCACCAGTAATGATGAAATAAGGTGTTGCAGGAAATTTACAACTGAATCATAGACAGTATTGACAGGTCTTAAATAAAGAAAGCTCATAGCTAGGAAGGCTCTAAACCCAAAGCTTGCAAGAGACTGTTTAAGTTTTACAAACTTAGCTAGGAGGTTTACTTTGTCTGAAACCATGAATCAAATCATTTACCCTCTCTGCCTTGATTTCCCCCAATAAGGTGTCATAGTTTCAAGGATGAAAACTGGCACTGTAGAAATAAAATTATGAGGCAAGTGTATATAGTATAGGTATTGTGATTCTGTGTAATGTAACTTATTAGTCTGTTTACCTTAAATCTACTTCCTTTCTGTGCAGGTTGAGCTGGAGAATCTAAACTCTTTTGGAGATGTCCCAAGGCCTAACCTGCACCTCTTCACAGCATAGGTAAGAAAATTCTGTCTGACCTTTCTGCCGGGAGAAGGAAGTGCTTAGGCAAAAATGAGTGACCCATGAAATCAGCCACCAACATGGCTGTGTCACCTTGGTGCTCCCACAATTTGAAGCCATTTTTCATATTAAACTTAATAACCAACCTGTCTACCCCCTAGCCTGTGAGATCCTTCAGGAAAGGATTTTCTCTCATGTTTTACTCACCTCTGTCACTGTAACTACTACGACAGGGGGAGACACTCAGTATTTGTGGACCTGTATACAAATAGAGGGCACTCAAGGAACAGCAAGGGCTTAGAAGTATTGTAAACTTTATGTGTCCAGGAGGGAATGAACAAAATTTAGTGCAGACATTTTTACATACTGAGTCAAATGTAAAACATTTTTCAACCACAAAATGTTATATACATTCCCCTTCCTTTTCCCATCCCTAAGTTTCACCTTATTCCTGCTCCTGTCTTTGAACTCTATTCTATCTCAGAGTCTGATTTTTCCAGTACCTCAGCCCTTCCTTTCCCTCACCCCAATCTTCACCCCACCTCCAAGGGTCATGGATGTATTCAGGATGTATTAAGGTCAAGATGAGGTGAAGCACATTGAGGGAGGATAGATAATTGGGCATCCAGGCAACAGCAAAAACTAACAGTTCAATGGCTTAATGTTTACAATAAAATGTCCCAGAATCAAAATGGTCACATCAAAATATATATTCATAGAACAATGGTCTAGTTTATAATATCAGTTGCATGTTATGGAAAAGCAGGAAAAAAGGTTAAAGTGTTAAGAGATAGATAAGAGTCTAGAAATTTTCTCAGGCATCAGTAGGGAAACAGAGAGGCTTTTGAGCAGTAAAATTAGAACATCACTACGAAAGTAGGATTTAAGCAAGATTTGTCAGCCATATTCAGTCTGGCTTAGAGGAAGAAAATCCTGTATTCCGGGGCTCATTAAAAGATTACTGCAGCCTTGCTTTAGCCTCTCCTTTAGGCCTCACGTTACCTGACTCTGCAGATTCCGAGTAAGGTAATGTGAGGCCTAAAGGAGAAGATCCCCAGAAGTATGAAAGGGGGTGGTGACCAACTGGGCTCAGCAGATAGCAAAAGGCTCAAAAAGTTGACTCCAAGTTTTCGATCATAAATGCCTGGAAGAATATCTTACCTATTGACAAGAAGCCATTTTGAAGAGAAGAGTGTTGTTTTACTTTGAAAATATTAATTTTGAAATGATAAGAGATATCCAAGTGGAAACATACAGGAAGGCAGGAGTGGATCAAAACTTCAAAGAGTATACTACCAGACCTTGATTAATGTGTAAAATTTATTTAGCTCTAACAGAGTCTTTTATGATTATGTCTGTTAGAGGAAGTGTCAAAACAAGAGTGCCTACAATGTGCTGGACAGCAGGTAGCCACTGAATGAGGGAAAGATGGAGTAAGAGGTAAAATACTTATGTAAAAATGGGGGACTTAACTGGGATGCAATAAATCTTTTCCTCTTAAGCATTTAAGTCAATAAGATGTCACATGAGACTTTTTCCTATCTTGGAAGACAATGGCTGAGAAGAATCCCCTATTTTGAGAGAGAAGGTGGACATATCTCAGGACTTGCCAAAAGGCAGCAAAGAAATGAGTCTATGGAATGTACCATTGGAGCAGGAGCTGAGAAGGAAATAATGAGAAAGTAGGTTAACAGTGCATCTCTGGGGCTAGGAAGGGTCCTAGCAGAACTCTGAAGGACCCACAAAAACAATCCCATAGAGCAGAAAATATCCACAGAGCACACTGGTGCTGGATAACTGCAGTACTTTCCATGGATGAAACCTTTTTCCTCTTTGCCTCTCCATCTTTTTTCTCTGTCCCAACCTGGTGTTACCAAGAGTAGCGCAGTGACGGAAGGGAAGAAGATGGAGAATAGCATGTTGGAACAGTGAAGAATTGAGCGTTCTCAATTTTTTAACTGCTAATCTGTAAAATTCTTGGGTCATAGCATACCAAGAAAGAGAGGAACCTAAAATTGGTTGAGAGATTGGATTTTGTTTTAGCTTTATTTTTAATATTTCAAAATAATTATATTCTGCTATTATTCAGGTATGGCCAGAAAAGCTATCGAATTGGTCTAAGAGGACAGAGAATAGAGATCTGGCAGAATAGCTTGAGGGCAGCAGAAGATGAAAAAACCCTGACTTTATTGTATCCTACTTAGTTCAGCTCATTGAACAACAGAAGCAAGAGAGGTCAGGGCAGTGAATATTTCTACTCACTTAGTGACATAAAGCTTAAGGGAAATCAGTGAGTGGTGTTTTAATTGGGTAAATTTCTTTTTTCAACTTACAAAACTTATTTTAAAATCAGTATTGATCTTTTAATCCCTTCATGTATCTTTAGAGTTATGTCAAAGTATGTTGCCAACAAAAATGTATAGTGAATCACTGTGGAAGGGAGTGAGAGACATGGAACTAGAAATGGGTGGGATACTGAGGCTGAGCAGTTTTTAAAAATCATCAGCACATAGGTGACTGAGGGGACCTTTCCCTTAGCAGAGAAATAATGAGAGAGCAGGTGAAGAGTGCATCTCTGGGAGTGAGAAAGGTCCAAACAGGAGAACTCTGAAGGACTTACAAAAGCACTCTCACAAAGCACAAAGTGTCCACGTGTTCATGGGTCACCCCTAAAGTACTTGCCTGCCACTACACAAAGACAAGGCTCAATGGCACCTTCTCCCTTTATCCCAACTTGTATTAACTGTTTTCAATGACCACCTTTAGGGAGAAGAAATCATATAAACTTACCCTTAGGTCACTGTGCTAAAGGTGTCTCTTTTGAAAGACTGCAAAAATTCATACTTTTCAACAAATGTTGGGGTGTTTCTAGGCCCAGTCAATCCAAGAGCCTGGAGAAAATTTTTAATTAAAGAATGTCAATTTGGAAATTTTTGTAGGGTAATAGTAGTTCTGCAATGCCCAGGTCTTCTTGGTCTTTGGAGAAAATTCACTATCACGTTGGTTAAATTCTCTACACCTCTGTTTCTTCATGGAAAGAAAAGACATATTAATACAACTGATCCTGTGTGTCCGTGAATTCCTTATCCATGTATTTTACCAATCACAGGTTGAAAATATTTGGGGAAAAAAACAATAAAATATACAAATTAAAAACAATACAGTTTAACAATTATTTCCATAGCATTTGCATTGTACTAGGCATTACAAGTAATCTAGAGAGTTAAAGCATAAAGGAAGATGTGCATAAGTTATATACAGTACCACATTATTTAATATAAGAGATTTTGGCATTGTTGTATTTTGGTATTTGCCTGGAGAGGGGGCCGCTGTCCTGGAACCAGTCTCCCAGGGATACCAAGGGACAACTGTACTTAACAAATTTGTGCAAGGATTGAATAAAATAATATATATCATTGCTACAGGGCTTCAGATGATTTGGAGTCCCCATACCTTTCCAACTTTATCTTATACCATCTTGTTTCCTTGTTCCTTATCCTCCTGGAACTTGCTCAAATGCACAAAGCTGTTTCCCACCTCAGGGCTGTTGCATGTGTTGTCTCTCTACGTGTATTTTTTTTTTTTCCTAACCACTAGGCTACTAAGGAACATATAATTTTGTGATTTCAGCTCTTCATTCCCTCTTGTCTCTCAGCTCAAATGTTACCCTCTCAGAGAGGTCTTTCCTGGCCTTCTACCTTAAGTTGCCTTTGCTGGATATTTGATATCTCATAACCTTGCTTGTATGTTTCTAAGCATTTTTTTACAATCTAATTATTTTGTCCATTTATGTATTTGCTTCACTATTTTCTGTCTCCTCTCACTGGATTTCAAGATCTTTGAGATAAAAACTTCGTTGATCTTGTTTACATACTGCTCAAGGTAGCTAGCATAGTTCCTGGCATGCAGTAGACACTCAATATTTGTCAAATGAATGACATGAGCCTTCTCTGTATACAAGTCTATGGGAAGGTTAGATTGAACACTTCAAAATAGTGAACAAGTTTAAGAGATATGGGAGAAAAAATTATTCAAGCATATTCACATGGAGGCACAAAGTGAAGGCAAAAGAAAACTTTCTACAGAAAAGGTTCCAAAGGCCAGGATTTGTTTAGAAAGAAAGACAAACCAGGATCTCTAACTGGGGCAGACAATAGCCTGCCATTTTCTGACCCCAAAGGTGACTCCTGTCAAGGCAGTGGCATGAATTGTCATTTGGCAGAACATTTTCAGACCAGATGAACCATGCCAAACCAGAGGCCTAGAACCAAAAACAACATTTGAGTTATGTTATTTCGTAGGAGAAGCTGAAATTATTTCACAGGTTAATACCATCATTTCTTGGTGTTTGGAGCTAAAACATCTTCAAGCCATAATTTTTCATCTTCAAATTAATCGGAGACCCATATGGCATCCTGGCTGAACCAGGATGTGTTCCTTGGAAGAAGAGGCATTACCTGGCATGGCCCTAGCTGACACAGGCCCAGGTGTGCTGGCCTCAAGACTCATTTCTTGAGGAGACTGGGCACATTTAGCTGCACACTTGTGCCTGACTCCATAGGTGTATCCAGAACCTCACAGTTGCTATTAACATCCTGGCTCAGTATAGAATGCTTATTATACAGAAAGCTTCTTTGCATTTTATTTCCTGCTCTTGGTAGGCAGAACATTTGCTTTTTACTTTGGAAGAGGTGTGTTACTTGTAAGGCTGGTAGAGTAGACTGGAAAGACAGTAGACTTTGGGTTTGCATACAGTTCTTTGGCTTTACCACTTAACGAATTCCAAGATCTTGGCAAAATCACTTAAACGTACTATTAATTTTCTCCTCAATAAATGAAAAAGATATTACCAAATAGAATATTTCTGAAGATCCAATGAGATAGTACTTGTGAATATGTTTGACACATAAATATTTCCTTCTCCTCTCCCTTTCTTTTCCTCCTAGTTTTCACATAAAAAAGTTCCTTTCTGATTACCAGGAGACAGCATTGGGTAGTGGTCAGAAATTTTGGCTCTCAAGCCAAGTAGACTTCAGTTTATATACCAAAGTTTTCTGTCCTAGCTTACAATCTTGAACAAGCCATTTAAACTCTTTGAATCTTCATTGTTTTAATGGTCAAATAACCACAGTGATAATCCTACTTTATAAGCGTATTCTCAGAATCACATGATTTGAGGTGCCTGACTCATGGTAAGTTCTCAATAAATATCAACCATCTCAGTCCCCAACCTATACCTTCAACTGACTACCTAAATCATGCAGGGAGACTTTAATAAAAGCAAACTATAAATTGGGAGTAAGTGGGTTTGATTTTCTTATCTAATGCAGAGAAATCTTCATTTTTTTAGGCATTGCCTTGGGATTAGTATCTCCTCTCTCCAAGACCCTGATCATTTTTTGTGGTGATTCAAAAATGAAAGAGCAAAGAGAGAAGAACAATGTTAGTATGTCAAGTGTTATAGGCAGAATTTGGGCCCCCATGACCTTTTCTCTATCTCATGTTACACTCATGCAAATGTTAACATTATGTGGGAAAAGAGATTTTGCAGGTTTAAATAAGATTACTAATCAGTGGACATTAAGATAGAGAGATTGAATGGTTCTTTTAAAGCAGCGCAGGAAATCTGTGATATTAAAAACATGAGAAGGATTCCATCTGCTGTTCTTAGCTTGAAGATGAAGGAGACCATGTTTCATAGACATAGAGACCTCAATTCAACAACCACAGGAACTAAATTCTGTCAACAGCCAATGAGCCTCAAAGAGAATTCTGGCCCTGGAGAGGCTGAGAACCACAGCCCTGGCTGACACCTTGATTTTACTCCTGTGGTACCCTAAGTAGAGAATCCAGCCATGCTATGCTGGACTTCTGACCTACTGAAACTGCAAGGGAATAAAGGGTGTGGTTTTTAAGCCATTAAGTTTTTAGTAATTTGTTATTGAATCAATGGAAAACCGAATACACCACGTTTGTAACTTTCCCTGAAGCAGAAAATATAAAATGAAAAATTAAACACTTCAGAGAAGAAGTGTCCCCTGATGAATATAGTACTTTGGATCTGAGGTAGACAGTAGAACACTTCTACCTAGAATCCCAGAGGTTAGGATTTTGAAACCTTCCCATTGCTCTTTTCTACCAGCTCCTCTGAACTCCCTCACTACCATTATATAGTTTCATTGTAGTACTTTTCAGTCTCTTGTAATTTTTTATGTGATCATCTTCACAATGTATGAATGTCTTAAGGGGAGAGACTGTGTGATTTATTTTTGTCCCTCCAAAACCTAGCATGGAATCTCACACAGTAAAGACATTCAAGATATGTTTGTTAAATGAAACAATGAATGAATATGTGAAAGAATAAACAAACTATAGAAACCAAGACCCCCAAAGCTTAAGTATTTGTTAGGGTCACAGAGCAAATTTTAGTTTTAAATTTACATGCATAAAAATTTTTTACTGGTTTTTTTTTCAACTTTTATTTTAGATTCAGAGGGTACACATGTAGGTTTGTGACAGGTATATTGCAGGATGCTAAGGTTTGGGTTATGAATGATGCTGTCACCCAAGTAGTGAGCACAGTACCCAATAGGTAGTTTTTCAGCCCTTGCCCTCTTCACCCTCTCCCTACTCTAGTAGTTCCCAGTGTCTTTGTTCCCATCTTTATGCCCAGGTGTACCCAATGTTTACCTCTCAATTATAAGTGAGAACATGTAGTATTTGGTTCTCTGTTTCTACATTAATTAGCTTAGGATAATGGTCTCCAGCCATACCCATGTTGCTGCAAATGACAAAATGTCATTTTTTTTTTATGGCTACATAGTACTTCATGGCGTATATGTAGCATATTTTCTTTATCCAATATGCCATTGATTGACACCTAGGTTGATGCCATGTCTAAATAGTGCCACAACGAACATATGAGTGCATGTATATTTTTTGGTAGAATGATTTATTTTCTTTTGGGTATATACCTAGTAATGGGATTGCTAAGTGGAATAGTAGTTGTAATTTTAATTTTTTGAGAAGTCTATGAACTGCTTTTCACAGTGACTGAACTTATTTAAATTCCCACCAACAGTATATAATTGTTTCTTTTTTTCCGCAGCCTTGCCAACATCTGTTATTTTTTGACTTTTTAGTGATAGCCATTCTGACTTGTGCGAGAAGATATCTTATTATGGTTTTGAGCTGGAAGGGGCCTTAAGAGAATGTTTTGCCTTTTAGGGAGTAACTAAAATCTTTAAAATCTCCAGGATCGTTACATAGGTATACATATGCCATGGTGTTTTGCTGCATCCATCCCACCGTCACCTACATTAGGTATTACTCCTAATGTTATCCCTCCCCAATCTCCCCACCCCCTGCTATCCCTACCCTAGCCACCCACCCCTGACAGACCGCAGTGTGTGATGTTCTCCTCCCTGTGTCCATGTGTTTTCATTGTTCAACACCCACTTATGAGTGAGAACATGCGGTGTTTGATTTTCTGCTCTGTGTCAGTTTGCTGAGAATGATAGTTTCCAGCTTCATCCATGTCCCTGCAAAGGACATGAACTCATCCTTTTTTATGGCTGTATAGTATTCCATGGTGTATATGTGCCACACTTTCTTTATCCAGTCTATCTTTGATGGTCATTTGGGTTGGTTCCAAGTCTTTGCTATTGTAAACAATGCCACAATGAACATACATGTGCATGTGTCTTTATAACAGAACAATTTATAATCCTTTGGGTATATACCCAGTAATGGGATTGCTGGGTCAAACGTTATTTCTATTTCTAGATCATTGAGGAATGGCCACACTGTCTTCCACAATGGTTGAACTAATTTACACTCCCACCAACAGTGTAAAAGTATTCCTATTTCTCCACATCCTCTCCAGCATCTGTTGTCTCCAGATGTTTTAATGATCGCCATTTTAACTGGCATGAGATGGTAGCTCATCGTGGTTTTGAATTGGATTTCTCTAATGACCAGTGGTGATGAGCATTTTTTCATATGTTTGTTGGCCGCATAAATGTCTTCTTTGAAAAGTGCCTGTTCATATCCTTCACCCACTTTTTGATGGGCTTGTTTTTTTCTTGTAAATTTGTTTTAGTTCTTTGTATAATAATATTCTGGATACTAGCCCTTTGTCAGATGAGTAGCTTGCAAAATTTTTTCACATTCTATTGGTTGACAGTTCACTCTAATGATTGTTTCTTTTGCTGTGCAGAAGCTCTTGGGGGTGGGGAGATTGGAGAGGGATAACATTAGGAGAAATACCTAATGTAGGTGATGGGGGGATGAAGGCAGCCAACCATCATGGCATGTGTATACCTATGTAACAATCCTGCAGGATCTGCACATGTACCCCAGAACTTAAAGTATAATAAAAATAAAAAAAAAAATAAAATCTCCGGGAATACAGGCACTATAACATTCATTCCTAGCTCATCTCCAATGTTCCATTCATTCTGGGTTCCAGAGGATCTGTAGAATCTAGGAAGCCTGACTTCATGTTTCTTTCAGGATGTGCAAAGCATCTCTTTATCCTTAGAAAATATCCCTTTCTGCCTTTTATTCTTACTCCAGCTATATTTGGTTTCTGTTACCTCTAAACGAGGAGTTCTAATAAATATACTACCTGAAATTTCTCCCTGTAATCACATAATTCCTTTCTGGGTGGGGGGAGGGGTAAAAAAGTCCTATAGAACTGCTATTTATTTAATAATTATTTTGTATCAGTAAAGACTACCAAACCACATTCATGGCTTCCAGGAATTTGGGGTTCTGGAACCTGGACATTCCCTCTGAACACAGGACTCCTCTAATGAGTAGTCTTCCCTCTAGAGCTCCTCACTGGGTGGGACAAGACTTTGTAAGACTGGCCTTACTATCAGAGGCTCTCCCTGTGCAATTCTGCTTCTTTCTTATGTTTCTTATGTTTTACAGGCATTTCCCCCCAATAAACTACTTATTCTCATAACTTCATCTCAGTGTCAGCTTCCTAGAAGACCCAAACAACTTGGATGACCTTCAAAGAAAAATGGAGTGAGTATTACCATTTATTTACTAAATACATAGTGGCCATCAGTAATGGTAAGGAAGTATCCTAAACACCAATTTTATCAGGAAACAAAATGTAATTTCTTTCCTTATGAAAGTTAAAGCCAAGTAGAAATAGCATTAGACAAATAATTATACAATAGCAATTAAACTAACAGTCCTGATTGTGATATTAAGAAAAACACAAGGAAAAAGTAGAAGGAAAGACATATCAGGAAGATTACATATCATAGTACATTTGGTATCGTTGAAACATTAAAACCTACTTTCTTCTTTAAAATGTCAACTGTTACTATAGATTAACAGGTACACATGGAGATCTGTTACATGGGTAAATTGTGTGACACTGAGGCTTTGAGTCCTAATCATCCCATCACCCAGGCCACAAGCATAGTGCCCAACAGGTGGTTCTTCAGCTCATGCCCCACGCCCTTTCTCCCCTGCCTAGTGGCCCCCAGTGTCTATTGTTCCCATCTTTATGATCATGTGTATTCAATGTGTAGCTCCCATTTATAAGTGAAAAATTATGGTATTTGGCTCTCCATTTTTGCATTAGTTCATTTAGAATAATGAATGATCTCCAGCTTTATGCATATTTTATAATGATCTCTAGCTTTATCTATATTGCACAAGGGGCATGATTTTGTTCTTTTTTATGGCTGCGTAGTATTCCATGATGTATATGTACCACATTTTCTTCATCCAATCCACTGTTGATAGGCACTTAGGTTGATTCCATGTCCTTGCTATTGTGAATAGTGCTGCAACAAACATAGGGGTGCATGTGTCTTTATGATAGAATGAATTATATTCCTTTGGATATATATACCCACACATGAACAAAGGTTTTATTTTTAAGTTCTTTTTGAGAGATTTTCAAACTGCTTTCTGCAGTGGCTGAACTAGTTTGCATTCTCACCAATGGAGTATAAACTTTCCCTTTTCTTTGCAGCCTCACCAACATCTATTGTTGTTTTACTTTTTAATAACTGCCATTCTAACCAATGTGAGATAGTATCTAATTGTGATCTTATTTGCATCTCTCTGATGACTAGTGACATTGAGCATTTTTTAATATATTTGTTGGCCACTTGTATGTCTTTTTTTTTTTTTTTTTTTTTTTTTTGACGTAGTCTCGCCCTGTCACCCAGGCTGGGGTGCAATGGCGCGATCTTGGCTCACTGCAACCTCTACCTCCTGGGTTCAAGTGATTCTCCTGCCTCAGCTTCCTGAGTAGCTGGGACTTCAGGTGTGTGCCACCATGGTGGCTAATTTTTTGTCTCTTTAGTAGAGATGGGACTTCACCATGTTGACCAGGTTGGTCTCAAATTCCTGACCTCATGATCTGCCTACCTCAGCCTCTCAAAGTGCTGGGATTGCAGCTGTGAGTCACCATGCCTTGCCTTTACTTGTATGTCTTCTTTTGAGAAGTGTCTGTTCATGTTCTTTGCCCAGTTTGTAATTTGATTGTTTGTTTTTATCTTGTTTAAGTTTTTTGTAGATTATGGATATTAGATCTTTGCCAGATCCATAGTTTGCAAATATTTTCTGCCATTCTCTAGGTTGTCTGTTTACTCTGTTGGTAATTTCTATTGCTGTACAGAAGCTCTTTAGTTTAATTGGGTTCCATTTGTCAACTTTTGTTTTTGTTGCAATTGCTTTTGGAAACTTAGACATGAATTCTTTGCCAAAGCCAATGTCAAGAAGTATATTTCCTAGGTTTTCTTCTATGACTTTCCTAGGTTTTCTTCTATGACTTTCATTTAGATTTAATGCTTGAATCCATTTTGAATGAATTTTAATATAGTGAGAGGTAGGAGTCCAGTTTTCTTCTTCTGCATATGTCTAGCCAGTTATCCCAGTACCATTTATTGAATAGTAAGTCATTTCCCCATTGCTTATTTTTGTTGGTTTTGTCAAAGATCAGATGGTTGTAGGTCTGTGAGTTTACTTCTGGGTTCTCTATTCTCTCCACTGGTCTATGTGCCTGTTTTTGTGTCTGTACCATGCTGTTCTGATTACTATAGGCTTCTAATATAGCTTGCAGTCAGACAATGTGATGTCTCCAGCTTTGTTCTTTTTGCTTACAATTGTTTTGGCTATTTGGACTCTACTTTGGTTATAAATAAACTTACAGTTGATTTTTCTAATCTGTGAAAAATGACATTGGTATTTTGATAGAAATAGTGCTGAACCTGTAAATTGCTTTAGACAGTGTGGCCATTTTAATTATATTGATTCTTCTAATCCATGAGCATGAAATGTTTTTCTGTTTATATCTGTCACTTCTTATTTCTTTCAGAAGTGTTTTGCAGTTCTCCTTGTAGAGGTCTTTTACTTCCTTCGTTAAATGGATTCCTAGATATTTCATTTTCCTCTTAGCTATTGTAAAGGGTATTGTTTTCTTGATTTGGGTCTCAGTTAGAACACTATTGGTGTATAAAAATGCTACTGATTTTGGTACATTGATTTTGTATCCTGAAAGCTTACTCAATTAATTTATCAGGCCCAGGAGGCTTTTTTAGCAGAGTCTTTAGGATTTTCTAGGTATAGAATCATATCATCAGCAAAGAGGGATATTTTGGCTTCATCTATTCCTCCTCAGATACCTTTTATTTCTTTCTTTTGCCTGATTCCTCTGGCTAGGACTTCCAGTACTATGTTGAATAGGAGTGGTAAGAGTAGGCATCTTGTCTTGTTCCAGTTCTCAAGGAGAATGGTTCCAGATTTTGCTCAGTCAGTGTGATGTTGGACTTTGTCATAGATGGCTCTTATTATTTTGAAGTATGTTCCTTCAGTGCCTAATCTGTTGAAGGTTTTGATCATGAAGGAAAGTTAGATTTTTAAAAAGGCTTTTCCTGTATCTATTGAGATGATCTTATGGTTTTTGTTTTTGATGAGCTTTTTGTGGTGAATCACATTTATTGATTTGTGTATATTGAACCAAGTTTGTGTCCCAGAAATAAAGCCTATTTGATCATGGTGAATTAGCTTTTTGATGTGCTGCTGGATTTAGCTTGCTAGTATTTTGTTGAGGATTTTTACATCTATTTTCATCAGGGATATTGGCCTTACGTTTTCCTTTTTCATTGTGTCTCTGCCAACTGGTGGTATCAGGATGATGCTGGTTTCATAGAATGAGTTAGAGAGGAACCCCTCTTCCTTGATTTTTTGGAATAGTTTCAATAGGATTAGTATCAGTTCTTTGTACCTCTGGTAGAATTCAGCTGTAAATCCATCTGGTTCAGGGCTCTTTCTGATTGGTAGGTTTTTAAATTACTGGTTCTATTTCCAAACTTCCTATTGGCCTGTTTAGGTTTTCAGTTTCTTCCTGATTCAATCTTAGGAGGTTGTGTTTCTAGGAATGTATCCATTTCCTCTAGATTTTCTAATTTGTGTGCCTAGAGGTGTTTATAATAGTCTATGAAGATCCTTTGTATTTCTGTGGGATTGGCTGAAATGTCATCTTTGTCATACCCAATTATACTTTTGTGAATCTTCTCTTTTTTTCTTTAAACCTCCTGCTTTCTATGTTAATTACATTCCTCATTTAGGACTCTGGACCTGAAAATTGTGGTACTTCTTTTGTAAGTATAGGATGAGGAAGACTTGAACTGGCATAATTGTGTATGAAAAAAATATATTAGGGATTTTTTAAAAAGCAGAAGTTTAACTTGAACAAACTGCTTAAAAATAATAAAAAATAAAGTAAAGATCCCATCATCAGGAGTACAATGAGTTAATTTCAGGCGGTGATTGTTCCTTTCCACTTTGCACTGGTCACACATCATCTGGAATCTTGGGTTTAGTTCAGGGATCCCTTTGTAAAAAAGATATTTTTTTAAGAACAGGAGCAAATTTGACTCAGCGGAGGGCAAAAGAATGGAGAGAAGGCCTTGAATCCATATGGCAGAAGAGCTTATGGATATTAATACAGAAGCAGACCTGGGTATGGTGAGGCATTATATCCATCTTTAAATAGAAGACTGCCCTGTGTAATTAAAAATAAAAACAAAATCTCAAATAAGCTTGATTCTCATTTCTACTAAGGGTGGAACTAGGAGCAATGAGTAGAAACTATAAAGAAAGCAGATTACAGCTCAATAAAGAAGAAAAAGTAAAAATTCATTTTCTGAAGACCATAACTGCCATCAGTAGAATTAACTCATTCATGAAGCAGCGAGTCACTTCACCCATAAAAAGAGAGGAGCCCACCTAGTAGGGCTTCCTGCAAGTAGTTGATATTGCATTTTAAAAGACTAAAAAACATGGCTATAAAATGTCTGTAAGAGCCTGTAAGAAAATTCTGTATCATTTGAGACTATATATATATAAGACAAGAGGAAGAATGAAGGTGGGGCTAAATTGGCACAGCATGCTCTGTCAACCCATATTTAAATAGAGTTTATCTAAAAGCTCTATGTCAGAGCAAGATGGCAGAATAAAATGTCCAGCCCTCATTTCTCCCCAGAGACCCTGACAACAATATATAGACCAAAAGTTCTTTATGAGAACTCCAGAAATCAGTTAAGAAGTCACAGTACCCCAAGCAAGCATAAAGCCAAGAATAGCTGCATTTAAATGGATAATAAAAGCCATTGCATTTCACCCATGATAACCCTTTCTTCCAAGCTAGCACAGCTAAGTGCTTAGCGTAATCAGGAAAAAAAGAATGTCCAAATTGTGGCTTCTGTCTCAGGAAAGAGAAGACTGAAATGTAGTCCAATGTTTCAGCTTTTCAGGGGCTGCCTGAGGGACTGGTTTCTGTCTCATCTGACTCAGAGTGTTGACAGGGAACTGGCATACTTTAGATGTCTGGGAGCCACTGAGGAAAAAATAAAGAAAAGATAGGCAGCTTGTTGCTACATTTCCCAAACCTGCAGTACACAGACAGATACCATGGGAGAAAAAGATATGGGCTTCTAAAAAAGAAACCAGAAAACCTCTCTAATTAGGAAAGTAAATGCACAAGCTCAGAGAAAACACATTCCTGAAAAATGGTTGAGAGGACTCTAGCATCTCGAGCCAGGCTGATTGATATCTTCCTCTGTACAAAAACAGTCTATAAAGAATGAGAGAGGTGTCTGTTTTTCGAATGCCCAAATCCCCACAGCAGCAGCAACAACAACAACAACAACAAAGCACATGAAGAAACAGGAAAATATGGCTCAATCAAAGGAACAAAATGAATCTCTAGAAACTGCTCAAAAAGAAACAAAGGTATATGAATTCTTTAAAAGCAATGTAAAATAATATGTTAAGGAACCTCTATGTGCTGTATAAGAATGCATATAGGCAGCTAAACAAAATCATGAAAATGATGCATTAACAAAATGAGAATATGAATCAAGAGATAGAAACTATAGAAGCAAACAAACTCTGAAACTAAAAGATATAATAACTGAATTTAAAAATTCACTCGTGAGGTCCAACAGAAAACTGAATCAAGTAGAAGAAAGAATCAGCAAACTCAAAGACAGGTACTTTGAAATTATTAAGCCAAAAGCACAAAAAATAAAAAAGCAGCAAGGAGAAAAAGCAAAGGGACTTGTGGGACACTATCAAGTGGACCAGTATTGTATTATAAAATGTGTACACTGAGGGCCGGGCACGGTGGCTCATGCGTGTAATCCAGCACTTTGGGAGGCCAAGGCAGGTGGATCACGAGGTCAAGAGATCGAGACCATCCTGGTCAACATGGTGAAACCCCGTCTCCACTAAAAATATAAAAAATTAGCTGGGCATAGTGGCGCATGCCTGTAATCCCAGCTACTCAGGAGGCTGAGGCAGGAGAATTGCCTGAACCCAGGAGGCAGAGGTTGCGGTGAGCCGAGATCGCGCCATTGCATTCCATTCTGGGTAACAAGAGCGAAACTCTGTCTCAAAAAACAAACAAACAAACAAAATCTTATACATTGAGAAAAGAGAGAGAATAGTGAGCTTATATGAGGAAATAATGGTTGTAAGCTTCCCAAATATGCAATCTAAAGAGGTCCACAACAAGATACATTATAATCAAACTGTCCAAAGGCAAAGACAATGAGAATTTTGAAAACAGAAAGAGAAACTGCCTTGTCATATACACGGAAACTCCATAAATTATTAGTAGATTTCTCAGCCGAAACATTAGGAAATTGGGTTATATAATCAAGGTGCTGGAAAAAGAACAACCTGCAAAACAATAATACTATAACTGGCAAAAGTATTCTTCAAAAATGAAGGAGAAATACCATCTTTTGTTACCTTCCTAGACAAACAAAAGCTGATGAAGTTCATCAAAACTAGACCTGACTTGCAAGAAGTGCTAGAGTCCTTGAAGTTAAAAGAAAGACGTGAGACAGCAGCACCAAGGTATAAGGAAAAATAAAAATCTCTGGAAAAGGTAAATAGATCAACAAATACAGAATCCCGTAATACAATAATGGTAGTACATAAATCACTTTTGAAAATTTTATTTCCTTATTAATACATAACAGGTATATATATGTTGGAGGTATATGTTAAAAATTTAATAGGTTCATCTAATTTATAAAGATCAAATCAGTGAAATTGGGATATTTATTGCCTTAAATATTTGTCTTTATGCTAGAAACATCTGAATTATTTTCTTCTAGCTATTTTAAAATATAGAATAAGTTATTGTAAACTGTAGTTACCGTACTGATCTATCAAACACTAGGTCTTGTTTATCAAACTGTATGTTTCTACCCATTAATCAACCACACTTCATTTCCCCCATGTCCCCTATCTTTCCTGGCCTTTGGTAACCACCAATCTATACTAAAGCTTTCAGGAGATCCACTTAACTCTCACATATGAGTGGGAACATGCAATATTTTTCTTTCTTTGCTTGGCTTATTTTATCTAGCATAATTCCCTCTGGTCTCATTCATACTGCTGCAAATGACAGGATTTCATTTTTTTATGGCTAAATAATATTCTATGATATCTATATATCATGTTTACCTTATCCATTAATCCAGTGATGGACACTTAGTTTGATTCTATATTTTGGCTATTGTGAATAGTGCTGCAATAAATGTGGGAGTACAGATATCTCTTTGATACATTGATTTCTTTTCTTTGAGATATATATCCAGTAGTAGAATTGCTATATCATACAGTAGTTGTGTTTTTGTTTTTGTTTTGAGAAAACTTCAGTTTTCCATAGTGACTGTGTGAATTTACATATCCCCCAATGGTGTACTAGTGTTCCCTTTTCTCCACATCTTCATCAGCATTATTTCCTGCCTTTTTTATAGAAGCTCTGTGAAAAATAACTTTGCATAAATGTATGAATTTATATCTGGATTACCTACTCCATTCCATTGGTCTATGTATCTGTATTTATTCTAGTACCATGCTTATTTGTTTACCATTGCTTTGTAGCATATTTGGAAGTCAAGTAACATGATGCCTCTGGCTTCGTTATTTTTTGATCAGTATATTGCTTTGGCTATATGTGCTCTTTTGTGGTTCCATATACTTTTTAGGAAAGCTTCCTTCTATTTCTGTGAATGACATTAATATTTTGAAAGATATTGCATTGATTCTGTATTAATTTTTGTATTTCATTAACATGGAATATCTTTCCATTTCATTGTGTCTTTCTCAATTTCTTTCATGAGTCATTATAGTTAACCTTGTATAGAATTTTCACTTCTTTGGTTAAATTAATTTAGAGGTGTTATACATTATTTGAAGAACAAACTATTTGTTGATAGTTTCTTTTGCTGTGAAGGGGCTCTTTAGTTTAATTAGAGCCAATTTGTCAAATTTTGCTTTTGTTGCAATTGCTTTTGACATTTTTTCATGAAATCTTTGCCCATTCCTATGTCCTTAATGGTATGCCTAGATTGTCTTTCAGAGTTGTATTGTTTTGGGTTTTACATTTAAGGTTTTAATGCATCTTGAGATGGTTTTGTACATGGTGTAAGAAGGGATCCAGTTTCAACCTTCTGTATATGGCTAGCTAGTTATCCTAGCACCATTTGTTGACTAAGGAGTCTTTTATCCATTGCTTGTTTTTTTCAGCTTTGTCAAAGATTAAATGGTTGTAGGTATGCAGCCTTATTTATGAGCTCTTTATTTTGTTCCATTAGTCTATGTGTTTGTTTTTGTACTACTATCATGCTGTTTTCATTACTGTAGCCTTGTAGTATAGTTTTAAGTTGGGTAACATGGTGCCTCCATCTTTGTTCTTTTTGCTTAGGATTGTCTTGGCTCTTTGGACCTTTTTGTTCCATATGAAGTTCTATATGAATTTTAAAATAATTATTTCTAATTCTGCAAAGGATGTTATTGGTAGTTTGATAGAAATAGCATCTGTATATATTTTTGGGTAGTATGGTCATTTTAATAATATTCATTATTTTCTAGGTGATGATAATCTTGAAAGTACATTTTTGTTTTTAATTTTCTCTGTGTGTGTGAGGGGATAGGAAATAAGGTCAGTACTTCTATGGTGCCCTTTTGGAACCAGAAGTCTCATAAGTTGCTTTTGATTTTGGCATAGAATTTTTAAAGATAAAAGCATAACAAATACCAATAACTGTAAAATTATGTTAATGGATACAAAATATTTTTTAAAAATTATGGGGGAAATAAATGACTAGAGTTTTGTATCTGATTGAAGTTTAAAATAGATTATTATAACTATAAAATATTTTACATAATCTCGATGATAGGCACAGAGTAAATACCTATAGAAGATATACATAGAAAATGAGAAAGGAATCAAGCATGTCACTGCAAAAAATCAGCAAAACAAAGGAAAGCAGTAAGAGGGTAAAGAATGACAAAATAACAAGTTATACAAAAAGCAGTTTAAAATGGCAGTTTTAAATCTTTCCCTATCAGTAATTACTTTAAATATAAATAAATTAAATACCCCAGACTGAATGGATAAAAACAGAAACAAAATGCAACCATGAGCTGTATACAAGAGACTCATTATAAACATTGGCAAAAGGATGAAAAATGATATTCCATGACAATGGTAATTAAGAGAACAAGGTGACCATACTTACATCAGAAAAAAATAGACTTTAAGTTTAAAATTGTTGCATGAGACAAAGAAAACATTATATAATAATATAAAAATCAATTCACCAAGAAGACATAACAATGATAAATACATACATACCTAACATCAGAGCACCCAAACATATGAGCAAATATTGACAGAATTGATGGGAGAAATAAATGGTAATGTATTAATATTAGGACACTCTATTTTCAGTAGTGGATAGAACAACCAGACAGATGCTTAATAAGGGGACAGAAGATCTGGACAACATTATAGACCAATTGTACCTAATAGACACATATGTAACACTGCACCCAATACCAACACAATGTACATTCTTCCCTAATACACACAGAACATTCTCCAAAATAGATTACATGTTAGATCACAAAATCAGTCCTAACAAATTTAAGAAGTTTGAAGTAATGCCAAATACCTTTCCCAACTATAGTGAAATAATACTAAAAATGAAGAGCAGAAGTAAGCCATGAAATTTACAAGTACAGGAAAATTAAGAACACTGTTGAAGAATCAATGGGTCAAAGAAGACATAACAAGGGAATTTGAAAATATCTTGATAAAAATAAAAAGTAAAACACAGCATACCCAAACTTACAGGATGCAGCAAATGCAGTACTGAGAGCTTTGGAAGGCTCTAGTAATAAAAATCTATGTTAAAATAGAGAAAGATCTTAAATCAACAACTTAACTACATTCCTCAGAGAAATAGAAAAAGAACAAAATAAACCCAAAGTTAGCAGAAGAAATGAACTAATAAATATTAGAGTAGAAATAAATAAAATAGATAATATAAAAACAAGGGATAAAAATCAAAGAAACTGAGTGCTGTTTTTTGAAAAGAACAACAAAATTGACAAACCCTTAGCTAGTCAAAAGATCAAATAACACACATCAGAAATGCAAGAGGAGATATCACAACTAATGCCACTGAAATTTTTTTTAAAAGATCCTGATATAATACTATGAATACACCAAAAAATTGGATGACCTAGAAGAAATGTATATATTTATGGAACCATACAAACTACCAAAAGAGAATTATAAAAAAGTAAAAATCCTGAACAGACCTATAACTAGTAGGGAGATTAAATCAGTATTTCAAAATCTCCCAACAAAGAAAAGCCCAGGACAAGATGGCTTTACTGGAATTCTAGAAAACATTTAAAGAAAAATTAACATCAGTCCTTCTGAAATTCTTTCAAAAAACTGAAGAGGAGGGAATGCTTCCAAATTCATTTTTTGGTTACTCTGATACCAAAATCAGACATAGATGCTACAAGAAAAGAAAACTACATGTCAATAACCCTGAGAAATATTGGGACAAATTTCCTCAACAAAATACTAGCAAATACTTTAAAAGGATTCTACACTACAACCAAGTGGGATTTAGTCCTGCCATGCAGGTATGGTTCAACAAATGAAAGTCAGTCAGTACAATATACTGCATTAACAGAATGGAGGACAAAACTTATTTGATCATTTCAATTGATGCAGAAGAAGCATTTGAGAAAACTCAACACTCTTTTGTGATAAAAATACTGGACAAACTAGGAATAGAAGAAAATTACCTCAACATAGTAAGTGCCATAGATAAACTTCTCATAGCTAACATATTGGTGTTGAAAAACTAACATCTTTTCCTCTAATGATCTTTTTCTCTACAATCAGGAATAAGGCAAAGATGCTCACTCTCAATACTTTTATTCAGTATAGTGCTAGAAGTCTTAGCCAGAGCAATTAACCAAGAAAAATAAATAAAATGTATCAGAGTTGAAAAGGAAGAAGTGAAATTATCTCTATTTACAAATGATGTAATCTTGTAGGTAGAAAATACTAAAGATTCCACACAAGAAAAGCCTGTTAGAATTAATCAATGAATTCAAGAAAGTTGCGTGATACAGAATCAACACATGAAATCAATTGCATTTCTATACATGGAACAAGGCAAAAAAAAATTAAGAAAATAATCCCACTTATAATACTATTAAAAGAATAAAACACTTAGGAATACATTTATCCATGGAAGTAAAATATTTTACACTAAAAACTATAAAACATTGCTGAAAGAAATAATAAAAGAAACAAATGTAAAGACATTCTGTGTTCATGGATTACAAGAAAATATTGTTAAAAATGTCCATACTACCCAAAGTATTCTACAGATTCAATGCAATCTCTATCAAAATCACAATGACACTTTTCAAAGAAGTAAAAATATTCTAAAATTCATATGGAATCACAAATACCCTGAAAAGCCAAAGCAATTTTGAGAAAGAAAAAGCTGGAGGCCTCACACTCCTGATCTCAAAACAAGTTATAAGGCTCAAGTAATTAAAACAGTGTAGAATTGGCATAAAGACAGACATATAGACTCATGGAACAGAACAGAAAGCCCAGAAATAGACCCTCTGGTATGTGGTCAAATGATCTTCAACAAGGGTGCCAAGGCTATATAATGCAGAAAGGACAGTCTCTTCAACAAATGACATGAGAAATGAGAGTAAAGATTTGACATAAGATGTGAAACTGTGCCAGAAGAAAATATAGGGGAAAGCTTCATGATATTTGATTTGGCAGTGATTTACTGGATATGACACCAAAAGTAAAAGCAACAAAAGCAAAAGCAGACAAATGGTACTACTACTCCATGAAACTTAAAAACTTTTGCACATCAAAGGACACAACAGAGGGAAAAGGCAAACTATGTAATGGAAGAAAATATTTGCAAATCACATTATTTGAAAAGGGATTAATATCCAGAATATATAAAGATCTACAACTCAACAACAACAAAAAACAAATAACCAATTAAAAACTGGGCAAAGTACCTGAATAGATATTTCTCTAAAGAAGATAAACAAATGGCTAACAGGCTTATGAAAATATGTTCAACATCACTATTCATTAGGGAGATACAAATCAAAATCATGATAAGATATCACTTCGCAATCATTAGAATGACAACTGAAAAAAACAAAACAAAACAGAAAAAAAAACAGCATTGTTAGCAAAGATGTCGAGAAATTGGAATGCCTGTGCACTTTTTGTGGGAATGTAAAGTGGTGCAGCCATTATGGAAAACAGCCTGGAAGTTTCTCAAAAAATTAAAAATAAAATTGTGATATGATCCTTCAATCTTACTTTTGAATATATATTTAAAGGAATTGAAAGCAGTATCTTGTAGGGGTATTTACATAATCTTGCTCATTGAAGCATTATTCAAAAAAGTTACAAGAGGTGGAAGTAGCTTAAAGGTCCATTTATGAATGAATGGATAAAGAAAATGTGGTATATACATACAATGAATTATTATTTAGCCTTTAAAAATGAAAATCCTGAATAGCAAATTACCCCCAAACTTAGTAGTTTAAAGAAATGATAATCATTTTTTATTGTTCAGGGTGTCTATAGGTCAAGAATTTGGAAGTGGCTCAGTTAGGCATTTCTGGCTTGGGGTTGATGTTAGATGCCAGCTGGAGCTATCTGAAGGCTTAGCTGGCTGGAGGATGTATCTCCAAAATGATAACATGACCCATGGTTGGCAAACTGGGGCTGGCTGTTGGCAGGCAGCCTCTCCACCTGGGTCTATCCATAGGGTTACTTGACAGTTTTCACAGCATGGAGGCTGCCTTCTCTCAGAACAAGTGATCTCGCCAGCACCAAGGCAGAAGCTATGCCTTTTATGATCTACCCTTGGAAATTACACACCATTACTTCTGCAGTACTCTTTTGGTCACTTAGATGGCTTGGTTCACCATAGGAAGAGATTATACAAGGATGTGAACACCAGAAAGTAAAGATCACTGGAAGTCATCTTGAAGGTTGTCTACAACCACATTATTCTTTATTTCTTAGGTGTTATTCCTCTGGGAAGCCTTCCTTGAAATTATCTCCCAAACAGTGCAACTGCTTCTCCTCCATCCATTATCCTGTTTTGTTTTTTAAATATGTATGTGTGTGTGTGTGTGTGTATGTGTTTATATGTGTATGTGTGTAGTTTTAAATGTATCTGACTTTTCCATTAGGCTGAGCATCCTGTGAGTAGGGTTTGTGCCTTATGTGTGTGTCATGTTTTTTTGATTTTCATAATTTTTGTGTGTCATGTTTTGCCCAAAGATTAATGAAAGAAGTGACAGGGCAGACAGAGGGCGAGAATAGAAGACAGTAAGGGAAGGAAGGAACAATCTTGAGCAATTATGTTTCATTGTCACAGGCTCTATGACATATAAGAATTCTATTTCTGTTAATTAACAGATGGTTAACAAAGAAAAATATCTCCATAAAGGAAGTTAAGAAGGAGCAGGAAGAGTTAGAAAAGCTTCCATTCACAATACAAATGCTGAGGAATGTGTGCGAACTTAGGCGTCATTCAATTTGCACATCTCTAACAGTCATATTCAGTCGTATTTGGCCTAATTTTCTTTTCTGTCCTCTTTTTTAAATTTCACTCACATGCTCTGGCTCACAAGATGGGAGGATGCAATTTATAAAAAAGGTATGTGGTCTTGGAGATGGCAGAGTATCAAAATTCTCAATACTAAAAAATTCTTAAAATGTTTCACAGATACTTTCAGTTCAAATCTTCCTCTACTTGGAGGTCCTCATACACTGAAGATACTAGATTTATCTCATGACAAGATTATGCACTGAAAAAGAGTTGTGCGCATAAAGATACTAATGATTCTTCATCTTTTTAAAGACATTATTGCTGCTCTCTACTGGAAGTGGCTCCTATGGCTTTTTCAACAAAATCCTTACCTTTCTTTGATTCCTTTTCTGTAATTGGGAGTTTGTGCTGGTCTCTCTCCTGGGCTATGAAACAGTCACGTGTCACTTATCTTTCTATACACACCATAATGTCTGATATATAATATATACTTATTAAGTATAAGCTTAATTAATTAAACCATTCATTCAAAACAATCATATTTAAGATTCCACAATGGCTGATTTCTCACTACTGTACACACAGTTTTTGAAATCTGCAGTAATGATGAGCAGATCCTTACTAATCAGTCATAATTACAATAAAACTTAATAAAATCAATTTTTGGAGAGTTTCTTCCACAAGTTTATTGTATATGCAGAATTCTCTGCCATCGCCTGACATTTATCCTTTGCCCACAATTCCCTTCTGCTTCAGAAGGGACCTGATTCTGCTTTCATAATTTGAGAACTCAGGATTTTTTTCTTTTGTGCTTGGTGTTAGGTAAAGCACAAGAGACTAGATTCGGATTTTCAGGCGAGTGCCAGTCAGCAAACTTTTCTTGAGCACTTCCTTGGAATCGAGCACTGTGTTAAGGAATAGGGATGGCAAAATAATACTGTGTGTTAGTTTCTTAATCCTGAGCTCTAATTTGATTGCACTGTGGTCTGAGAGACTGTTCATTATGATTTCTGTTCTTTTGCATTTGCTGAGGAGTGATTTACTTCCAATTATATGGACGACTTTAGAGTAAGTGCGATGTGGTGCTGAGAAGAATGTATATTCTGTGGATTTGGGGTTGAGAGTTCTGTAAATGTCTATTAAGTTCGCTTGGTCCACATCTGCATTGAAATCTTGGATTTACTTGTTGATTTTCTGTCTCGTTGTTCTGTCTAATATTGACCCTTTACCTTCTGGGTCTGCCAAGTCCCATATCTGCTTGTAATAAGAGTCACACAATAAATTTCCAGTGGAAATCAATATGTGCCCAACACTTGCATATTCTTGTGCTGCTAAGGGTCGTTCAAATTAAGAATAATGTCTGGATTATGATCAACTTCTCTGGGAGATGCCAGCACTTGCTTTTGTTTCCAACACGATTGCCTGGATTCAAAGCTGGGTAGAGCCTCCCTTTATATTGCCATTTTCCAGCCTCCAGATGTTCCAACGTCCTCCCTTAGGGATCTCCCAGTACCAGCAGGTCACAGGATAACAAGGACTGTGGTAGAGTCACCTAGGAGCTCCTGGGACAGACAAGACGGAAAAATCAATGTGTCTAATTTTCAAGAGGGTTTTTAAACAATCATTTATCTTTATAGCATATATATTAGAATATTAGCTAATTGTTATAACCTCTGATTCTACAGTATAGTGGAGACATATATACACCTTATATACACAGAAGTGGTTAATACACATTTACTTTGTTACATACCTTTCTTTCTTAACATAAATTCCATATATTAAGGTATAAAAGCTTTCTAATCTACCATCAAAATGCATCTCCTTATTGATAATGAAATGCCAAAAATAAAATTTAAAAAAATTTTATGTATGATTTGCACAAATATTGGGATGCATAAATTCAAGTTAGGTATTAAGTCATTCACAAAGTGTTTTTCTTTTTTTATTTTACTTTAAGTTCTGGGATACATGTGCAGATCTTGCAAGATTGTTACATAGGTATACACATGCCATGGTGGTTTGCTGCATCCATCCTCCTGTCACCTAAATTAAGTATTTCTCCTAATGTTATCCCTCCCCAATCTCCCGACTCCCTGCTATTCCTCCCCTAGCCACCCACCCCTGACAGACCCCAGTGTGTGATGTTCCCCTCCCTGTGTCCATGTGTTTTCATTGTTCAACACCCACTTATGAGTGAGAACGTGCCGTGTTTGGTTTTCTGTTCTTGTGTCAGTTTGCTGAGAATGATGGTTTCCAGCTTCATCCATGTCCCTGAAAAGGACATGAACTCGTCCTTTTTTATGGCCGGGTAGTATTCCATGGTCTATATGTGCCACATTTTCTTTATCCAGTTTATCCTTGATGGGCATTTAGGTTGGTTACAAGTCTTTGCTATCGTAAACTGTGCCACAATGAACATACATGTGCATGTGTCTTTATAATAGAAAGATTTATAATCCTTTGGGTATATATCCAGTAATGGGATTGCTGGGTCAAATGGTATTTCCATTTCTAGATCCTTGAGGAATGGCCACACTGTCTTCCACAATGGTTGAACTAATTTACCATTCAGGACATAGGCATAGGCAAGGACTTCATGACTAAAACACCAAAAGCAATGGCAACAAAAGCCAAAATAGACAAACGGGATCTAATTAAACTTAAGAGGTTCTGCATAGCAAAAGAAACAATCATTAGGGTGAACAAGCAACCAACAGAATGGGAAAATTATTTTACAAGCTACCCATCTGGCAAAGGGCTAATATCCAGAATCTACAAAGAACTCAAACAAATATACAAGAAAAAAAAAACAACCCCAAAGTCTTTTTCTAAATTTTTCTTGGGTTAACATGATCAGAATGACAGATTGTCATGTTTCTCAAACTATTTAGCAAGGGAATACCTGAAGCCATGAAATAAATGTCTATATACCACAACATAATATGTAATACTTGTATGAACTTTTAAGACAATAAGTCTTTACAGAAATTATTGCAATTAGCTGGATTTGTCTAATCTTAGATCACCCTTTTTTCTCCCCCTCCTTACATTCTTCCCTGCACTTAAGCAGTAAAGAAAGAGAAATCTCACCATACAGATTTGATTTGGGATGACAGATTTGGCCTTTTATTTCGATGGTTACAGTTTATTTATTCAGCCATCATTTACTGATCATCTACTATGTGTAGCATTTTTAAAGCATATTTTCTCTTTTTTTCTCTCTGTGGAAGCCATATACCAAACAAGGCAGCTTCCATTCAACTTCAGTCTCCCAAGCTCCACTTTAAGCTTTCACATTTTTTAAACCTTTAAGAAAGCATGACTGCACTCAAAGTTATTAACATAGAGGGGAGATATGACACCTTGGACTGACCTCCCACTCAGATGTGAACCATAGGGATTGCTGAGTTCAGCACCTCAGATAAACATCAAGCTGGTTTCCCCTAATTAGTCATTCTTCCAGCTGCTTTCTGAGCAAACAAAGGAGATCTGATGTGGATAAGTTGAGAAACAGTTTAAAACTAACTTTAATTTGTCAGTGGAGTCTGAGTTAACCCCTATCTCTCACCCCTCTTTAGGCCCAAAGGTTACATATTTTCCTGACATTTCTTCATTCAGCTTTCTTGCTCAGTGGGCTATGCAGAACCTGAGGGGTTTACATTACCCAGATGAATGTGACTAAAAGCAAAGTTCCATCCACTATTGTGGGTGGGCTTGGTCAAGGGAATGAAAGTGTTTGCTAAATTTAGATGGGTCTTGTAATGCATCCTAACTACAACAATGTGTTTTCAGAAGACTGAAACTGGAAAAACAAGCGTTTCTCCTGTAACCAGCCTCAAACACCATTGAATCGAAGGGAACTGAAAACACTCAAGAGCAGTGACTTATTTGTCTTGTTAATCACAAGACTTCCATTGGACAAAGGACATTAAACCTATGTGGTGAATAAAAATTAGTGCATGTGAACAGCTGTCAAGAAGAAGTCATTACCAATCTCTGTTTTAAAAATAGCCAGCAAGTTTTCATTAGAGCAAAAGATAGATTTATACTTGACATAATTTTCCCTAAAATAAATGACATGCCAGTGGCAAATATTATCATTTTAATTTTGACTAAAATCTACTGATTTCAGTGGATGTGAGACTGCCATGTTTGTGGTTTCAATTTAATAAAAAGCCTAAGTTAGGGAATTGATTACTGGAATCATGACTTGCCTGAAAGAAAAATCAGCTGCCTATGGCTACTGTCCACAAATACCTGCCTGGGGTAATCAATCATCTGGAAGGGACTTTACCCATAGACTTCCATTAAGAAATAATCCCTTAATCTATTTTTTAGTAATTATTACTCAGAATTTGTTTTATCATTTTAATTTTTTCAAATTTAGAGAATTTTCTGGTCCTCATATTTGTGTGATTTATGTTTTTTCCTTTTATTGACCATACTGTTTTTATCTCTGCACTTTTAGTGAGTAATTGTTTCAATGATTTCTATCTCATGTATTTAACTTTTCCAATCTTTCTTCTTTTCAATGAGGATTGTAAGCAGCAATACCAGTGAAGCCTATACAAGCCCACACACAGGGATAAATAACTGAATGCCTTCAGAGTGCACAGCAGACCTACACTTGGCCCTTGCTGAACTCGGGAGGGAAGCACTTACTTGGCTTTGATGAAGACTTAACCCTCATTTGGCTAGTTCAGAGTGACTATAAAGAACCACTATTTCTTTGTAATTAGTAAGCTCTTCAGGCCAAATTTCTTCAATAGCACGACACTTCAAAGATAGCTCAGATAAGTCACGCTGCAACAACTTTATTTTACTTTCATTGTAATTCAAGATCTCTGCAAAAATAATTTTAAGCTATAAAAACATACTTTTAGAAATGTACTTAGTGACATTTTTTTTGTCAGTGAATGTAAAAGAAATATAAAAACTCTCACCTGAAGCAAGCATTCTGTTCATGTGCATAAAGCCTTCTAAAACTTATTCAAGAGTGTTTTGGTAGTTTCTAGAACTTTTATGAAATATTCTAGATAGGTCAAAAAAGTTGTGAACAGATTTGTTTCTATTACTCAGGTCTCTGTGTTAGGGAATGTCATCATTAAACAATAGCCAACTAAGCTAGAATCTGGAATGTCATTCTGCTTCCTTCCTTTCCCTCATCAGTAGCAACAAGTCAATCCAACCTGTGGATTCTGCCTCCTAAACATCTTTCCAGTGCATTTCCTTTCCATAGCCTGGATTGCTGAAACAGCCTCCCAGCTGATCCCTTGCTATCATTCAGCCTTGGCTCTCTCTCATTTCTTCTCTGCTCTGTAGCCAAAGTAAGTCTAATCACTACTTCCTAGCCAATTTATAGTCTCCATTGCTTCTCTGACTTCAGGATAAAGTTTAAATCCTTAAATGTCACCTAATGTCCCTCTGGATCTACACCCTACTTACTACTTTTGCATTGTCATCTCTCACTACCACTCTTACCTTGAATTCTAGTGACACTCGTCACTTGGAATTTCCCAACTTTGGCTCTTGCTTCTGGACACTTCCAGAGGCAGTGGCCAGATGCAAGGGTCCAGAAGCAAGAGCTGTATTTAAATGCTTAACTTCTTTTTTAAATTTTAACATTTTTAACTTTTTAAAATTTTAATTTGTAGTCTAATTTTTAGACTTAGGGGATACAAATGCAGTTTTGTCGCATGGATATATTGCATAGTGATGATGTCTGGGCTTTTAGTGTAGCCATAGCCAAATTGTGCACATTGTACCCTATAAGTAATTTCTTATCCCTCACCCCCTCCCACTTTCTCAGCCTCCTGAGTTCCAATGTCTGTAATTCCATTCTTTATGCCTTCTCTATTATTTAGCTCCCACTTATAAGTGAAAGATGTAATATTTGACTTTCTGTTTCTGAGTTATTTCACCAGAAACAGAGTAGCCTCCAGTACCATCCACCCAAAGGAAAAGAAATCATTGTTTCTATCCAGAACATTCTTGCTTATTGTTTATCCATCTTCTATTCATTGTTCAGGAGTCACTTTAAATGTTACTGTAAGATCTCTACTTTCAGTCATTTGACATTTCTGACAGCAGATGTGAGGAGGGTTTTCCAGACATACCAAGCCATTCTCTGGTGGATCCTCCAGTGGACACTGGCTTGGGTGTTCTTTAATTCAATTCAAGTCTGACACTACCCACCTGGGCCAAATAGCATGATCAGTGCTGGAATATGACTGAGTTTGAGTCCTGCTTTGGCCACTTGCTAGCTCTATGCTGCAGGATAAGTTACTTAACTTTTCTCCGATTTAGTTTCCTTGTCTGTAAACTTGTTAATAATAGTAATGACCACAAAAGCTTTCTGTGAGGCACGTACTCAATATTACATCAGTGTTAGTTATCATTGTCATCCACATTTTATCATCAGTGTCACACGATGTTCAGAGGTATATGTATATGTGGGATTTGAATCTAGAATAGGGGTTAATAACTTAGGTCTTGGAACTCAGGAGCATATAGGAAATAATATATGACCAAAATTAGTCAGGATTAGGCAAAATATTGCCCAATTATCCCATGAATAGATTTTCCCAGAAATCTCATAAAAACCACACACAATGAACTATGTCATAGATACTCTGATGACACAAGACCATTTCATAGAAATGCTTCTTTTTAAGGACTTCAGGAACATGACTAAGAAATGGGATAATGTTATCTCATTTTTTTTTTTTTTGCCAATAATGGCATAGCTGTTTTTATAGCATATCATTAGGACATTTTTCTTGCAATTTTACTTTTCCTTATACAGCGGCAGAAGCTTGGGGAAGCAAAGAGGAGTAAAAAATGCCTCTAAATAGCTTCATTTTTTTAAACCATGCTGTTTTTGTATCCTATGCTTTCTGCTTTTATACATTCTGATGATGGGTAAATTACTGTAGCAATAACTTAGACCACTGTGTTAAACATAAGCTTTAGTTTACAGCTTGTTTTGTTCTTCATGTACTCCTTCAAAAACTTTAGAAAACATGACCACAGAGAAGGTCTATAGGAAAAAAAAAACCTGAAAATAAAACCTATACACAATAATTTTTTAACTTTTTGAGGGATTGAAGATGTCTTTTGGAAATTTATTTAAAGCTATGGAGTCTCTCTCCAGAAAAATAAATGTGTCCACATAAAAAGTAATTGTTACACACAGTTCAATGGGGTCCAAGAATCCTGCCATACTTCATTCTGTCTACTATAACAAAATATTACCGTAAATAGTTGTTACTACTATAACAAAATATACCATAAATTGGATCATTTATAAATAACAGATATGTATTACTCACAGTTCTAGAGGCTGGGAAATCCAAGATCAAGGATCCAGCAGATTTGATGTCAGGTTAGGGCTTACTTCCTGGTTTATAGATAGCACCTTCTTACTGTATCCTCATATGGTGGGAGGAACAAGACAGCTCTCTGGGGACAGTTTTATAAGGGCATTCATCCCATTTGTTAGGGTGGAGCTCTCATGGCCTGATCATCTCCCAGTGGCCCCCACCCCTAGCACCATCACATTGGCGATTAGGTTTCGACATATACATTTTGAGGGAACACAAAACATTCAGACCATAACAGACCCTTTGAGGCTTAGTAACCCCAGCTTAAACACCTGTATTGTAGAAGACAAATAAATCATAGGCCAATGTAGCACTGCAGAGATAATGCAGAAAATGTAGATGAGCAAGACCCCTGATCCTTGGAGCACAAATGTCTGCCCAGGCAAAAGACAGGACAGAGACACATTTATTTTTGTATTGTTAATAAGAAGTTGAATAATGATCTGTCTTCCTCTTAATAGCATCATTATTAAAAATACTATGAATGTTAGAAATTATGATTACATCAGAACTTAGTATTTGTAAGGCCAATCATAGAAAAACTGGTTAGTTCTTCTTCAAGTCCATAAATGATACAAAATAAGAATGATTTAAAAGCTTCTGAACATCTAGTTTAAATAATTCATTGAACAAACATTGGTTGTACATCTGTGGTGTGCCAACAAAAACTCATAGAGCTTGGGTTAATGTTCTAAGCATACAAAACTAGCTAGTGGCAAAGCTGGCCACTTTGTCCTAACTTTTTTTCAAGACTTTTTCACTATATTATGTGCTCTCCTCAAAAGCATGTCATGATGCGATTAAGTTCACGGTCTGCCAAATATTACTTTTATTTAGAGCAATGCGCTAACAAGAGTATAGATCAATCACTGTTTTTAAAGAGATAAATAAGGAATTGAAATTAAAAGCAAGATTTCAAGACATGCAATACTTGCCTGTGTGACCATTAAAATTGATCTAACTTATTTTGACATGGTTTTCCCATTTGGTCTTAACTATAATTTACTTTTTCTCAATTCCATTCAGAGTAATTTTGCTCAATCTTCTGTTCCACAGAACACTTTTTTCTCAAAGTACTTAGTGCACAGATGTTTTTGTGGCCAAATAAATATGGAAAGTGTTCCAGATAATATTCTCCTTTTGGTGTGTTTAAAAGCATATAAGAACATTAAGTGCTCTGGGAAGACCTGCAGTAAAATGCAATAGCAACAATTCTGTTTGACTCCAAATTTGTATTTCCCAAAATCACTATACCTTAGAACACATTTGAAGTGTTAACACCTATGAAAATCTCACATGATGAATGTTTTGCAGCACATGTTATGAAGAATTGCTGTAGCTTTACTAGTCTTTAGTTTAAACTCCCATTTCAAATGATTGTTGGAAATACATAACCACTATTTTAATTAATGCTTTGGCACACCTACCTTTCAAATTCAATTATGAAAACTGTGCTAGCTTTTGTCAGGTTTGTTGAAGAAAGTTCAGATGATTGTAGATGTGCAGTTTTATTTCTGAGATCTTTATTCTGTTATATTGGTTAATGTGTCTGTTTTTGTACCAGTACCATGCTGTTTTAATTAATGTAGCCTTGTAGTATAGTTTAGAGTCAGTTAGCACAATGTGTCCTGCTTTGACTTTTTGCTTAGGATTGTCTTGGCTACCCAGGCTCTATTTTGGTCCATATGAATTTTAAAATAGTTTTTTTTCTAATTCTGTGAAGAATGTCAATGGTAGTTTAATGGAATAGCATTGAATCTATGTTACTTTGGGTGTTATGGCCATTTTCACAGTATTTTCCATTTGTTTGTGTCCTTTCATTTCCTTGAGCAGTGGTTTGTAGTTCTTTTTGAAGAGATTCTTCATTTTCCTTGTTAGTAGTATTTCTAGGTATTTTATTGTCTTTGTAGCATTTGTAAATGGACGTTTCATTCATGATTTGGCTCTCTGCTTGCCTATTGTTGACGTGAAGGAATGCTTGTGATTTTTGCACATTGATTTTGTATCCTGAGACTTTGTTGAAGTTGCTTTTCAGCTTAAGAAACTTTTGGGCTGAGATGTCATGTAATAGATAGAGGATCATGCCATCTACAAACAGAGACAGTTTGATTTCCTCTCTTCCTATTTGAATACTCTTTATTTCTTTCTCTTGCCACATTGCCCTGGCCAGAACTTCCAATACTATGTTGAATAGGAGTGGTGAGTAGGACATCCTTGTCTTGTGATAGTTTTCAAGGAGAATGGTTCCAGTTTTTGCCCATTCAGTATGATATTGGCTGTGTGTTTGTCATAAATGGCTCTTATGATTTTGAGATATTTCCCATCAATACCTAATTTATGAGAGTTTTTAACATGAAGGAATGTTGAATTTTATCAAAGGCATTTTCTGTATCTATTGAAATAATCAGGTTTTTTAAATCTTTAATTCTATGATGAATTATGTTTATTGATTTGCATATGTTGAACCAGCTTTGCATCCTGGGGACGAAACCACCTTGATTGTGGTGGATAAGCTTTTGATGTACTTCTGGATTCAGTTTGCCAGTATTTTATTGAGGATTTCTGCATCAATATTCATCAGGGAAACTGAACTCATTCCTTACACCTCTTACAAAATTTAACTCGAGATGGATTAAATACTTAAATGTAGAACCCAAAACTATAAAAACCCTGGAAGAAAATCTAGGCAATAGTATTCAAGACATAGGGATGGGCAGATGTCTTAATGAAAATGTCAAAAGCATTTGCAACAAAAGCAAAAATGGACAAATAGAATCTAATTGCAGAGCAAAATAAACTATCATCAGAGTAGATGGGTAGCCTGTGGAATGGGAGAAAATGGTTGAAATGTATCCTTCTGAAAAAGGTCTAATATCCAGCATCTATAAAGAAATTAAACTAATTTTAAAGAAAAAAAAAAGCAACCCCTCTAAAAAGCAGGCAAAGGACATGAACAAAAGCTTATCAAAAGGAGACATTTATGTGGCCAACAAGAATGTAAATAAAAGCACAGCATCACTAATCAATAGAGAAATGCAAATAAAAACCACAATGTGATACCCACACCAGTCAGAATGGCAATTATTAAAAAGTCAAGAAACAACAGATGCTGGTGAGGCTGTGCAGAAATAGGAATGCTTTTACACTGCTGGTGAGAATGTAAATTAGTTCTACCATTGTGGAAGACAGTGTGGTGTTTTCTTAAAGACCTAGAACCAGAAATATCATTTGATCCAGCAATCCCATTACTGGATATATACCCAAAGGAATATATATCATTCTGTTATAAAGATAAATGCCTGGATATGTTCATTGCAGTACTATTTATAATAGCAAAGACATTGAATCACCCAAATGCCCATCAATGATTGGCTAGATAAAGAAAATGGGGCATTTATATACCATGGAATACTATGTAGCCATAAGAAGGAATGAGACTGTGTCCTTTGCAGGGAAATGGATAGAGTTGGAAGCCATTATTTTCAGCAAACTAATGCAGGAACAGAAAACCAAACACCACATATTCTCACTTATAAGTGGGAGCTAAACGATGAGAACACACGGACACAGGTAGGGCAACAGTACACACTGGGGCCTGTCGGTGCAGGGGGCTGAGGGCGAAATATCATGATAAATAGCCAATGCATGCAGGGCTTAATACTTCAGTGATGGGTTGATAGGTACAGTACACCACCATGGCACATGTTTACCTAAGTAACAAACCTGCACGTCCTGCACGTGAATTCCAGAACGTAAAATATAATTACATTAAATTAAAAACAACAACAACAAGAAAATCATGCTAGCTAAAACCACCTCTATTTCTGTTTCAAGCTTGTCTCTCTCTATTATATGGAGTTAATGTCGTGTCAGCTTAACTTTATTCACAACCTTCACTACACCATTTCCACTTCAGAAGTTATTATAAGGAAATAATCATGTATAAGAACAATTTTTAAATGTATTAATTATAAAACAATAATTAATAAAAATTGGGAAAAACATAGTATTTAATAATAGGGAAATGGATAAATGATAATACAGTAAAGTGTCATAGAGCTATCAAAATCATATTAAGTAGTCACAAAGACTACTTAATGATGACGAAAAGCCCATGTAATATTTTAGTGACATATGTAATATACAACATTATATTGAGAGCGTCATTTCAATTTTGTAATAAATATATGGTTGTCAAACACATGCACAAACAACACACATGTATACATATATAGCAAATCTTGAAGTAAATACCTTAAAATGTTCAGGTATGTATATCTGAACAAACTAATTTTTCCTTTATATTTGTAAGTATTTTTTAATAAAACTTTACCACCCCACTTTCAGCAATGACACAAAATTAACAAGGAAATACTGGACTTGAATTACACTTTAAACAAAATGGACCTAACAAACCTATAGAATATTTCATCCAACAGCAGCAGAATATACATTCTCTTTTATTACCTACGGAACATTCTCCAGGATATATCATATGTCAGGCCAAGAAACAATTTTGATTTTAAGAAGATTTAAATCATATCTAATATGGCTTCTGATTACAATGTTATGAACTAGAAATTAATAACAGCAGAAATATTGGAAAATTCACAAATATGTGGAAATAAAGCAACATGTTCCTCAACAACCAATGAATCAAAGCAAGAACCAAAAGGCAAATTTTAAAATATCTTAAGACAGATGACAATGGAAACACAACATATCCAAATCTATGGGATGCAGCAAAAGCAGTTCTAAGAGGGAAGTTTTATCCCTGGCCTGCAAAACTGATTTAACATGTGCAAATCAATCAGTGTGATACATCACACAAACAGAATAAAAAGTAAAAACACATGATCATCTGAATTGACTCAAAAAATTATTAATATTTGACAGAGTTCAGCATTCTTTCTTGATAAAAGCTCAACAATTTAGGTATGGAATGAATATTTATAACATGATAAAGTCCTCTTAAGAAAAACTAACAGCTAACATGATAATCAACAAGGAAAAATGGAAAGCTTTTCCACTAACATCAGGTACAAGACAGGAATGCCTGCTTTCACCACTTCCATTTAACATAGTACTGGAAATACTAGAAAGAGCAATTATACAGGAAAAAGAAATAAGAGGTATGCAAATTGGAAAAGCAGAAGTAAAATCATTTTTATTTTCAGATGACATGATTCTAGGTAGAAAACCCCAAAGATTCCATAAAAAACTGTAAGAACTAATAAATGATTTTAGTAAAGTTACAGGATACAGAATCAATATAAAAAAATCAGTAGCATTTCTATACATAAAAAAAACCTTACTAAAGAAAATAATTTTTAAAATTCCATTTACAATAGCTTCAAAAAATAGCTAGGGATAAATTTAACCAAGGAGTTAAAAGATTTATACATTGAACACTATAAAACACTAATGAAATTATTTGAACACAAATAAATGGAAAGATATCTCAACATTCATGAATCAGAATGATTAATATTGTTAATATATTCATACTACCCAAAGCAATATATAGATTTAACATAATCCCTATCAAAATTTTAATGTTCTTCACAGAAACAAAAGAAAATTCTAAAATTCATATGGGACTACAAAAATTGCAAATAGCTAAATAAATACAAAAAAAGTTGGAGGCATTACAACTTGGTTTAAAATTATATTACAAAGATATAGTAATAAAAATAGCATAATACTGGTATAAAAACAGAAACAGACAAAGGGAACAGAATAGAAAGCCCAGATGTAAATTCAAACACATGTGGACAACTAATTTTCAACAAGGGCATCAAGGGGTCACAGAGGGGGCACAATAGTCTCTTTAATAAATAATGTTGGAAAAGCTGGATTTCTATATGCCAAAGAATAAAATCCAACCCTTATATCATACACAGAAATCAACTCAAAATGGATAAAAGACCTAAATAAATATAGGACTTGAAGCTCTAAAATTCCTAGAAGAGACCATAGGAGAAAAGCTCCTTGACCTTGGCCTTGATAATGATTCTTTTAAAATATCACACCAAAAGCTCAGGCTACCAAATAAATACGTAAATAAATAATGGGACTACATTAAACTAAAAATCTGCACAGCAGACACAACACTCAACAAAATGAAAAGGCAACTTTCTGAACTGGGAAATAATAATTGCAAACCACCTATCTGATGAGGGGTTAATATCCAAAATTTATAAAGAACTCTTACAACTCAATTGTAGGAAAACAAATAACCTGATTTTAAAATGGCCAAAGGACTTGAACAGACATTTCCCTAAAGAAGACATAAAGATGTCCAGCAGGTATATGAAAAGGTACTCTATAGCATTAATCATGAGGAAAATGCAGATTGAAACAATTATGAGATATCACCTCACACCTGTAAGCGTGGCTGTTATCAAAAAGATTAGGGATAAGAAATGTTAGTGAAGGTTTAGAGAAAGGGGAACTGCAGTATATTGCTGGTAGTAATGTAGATTGGTATAGCCATTGTGGAAAACTGTAGAGTTTTCCAAGGAAATTAAAAGTAAAACTATCTTATGACCCAGCAGTCTCTCTTCTGGGTATATACCCAAAGGAGATGAAATTACCACATCATAAGGATGCCTGCATGCCCATGATTATTGCAGCATTATTTACAATGCTCAAAATATGGAAATGAGTGCCTAGGATAGATGAATAGATAAAGAAAATAAAATGTTTTCTATATTTTATTTATATAGCGAGAGCTCACATTTTCTGTTATGGTGATATATAATTAAGGTGATACATATATCACTTTCCATATTAGTGGGATATATATGGAATAATGGAAGGTTATTCAGCCTTAAAAAAGGAGATTCTGACATTTGCCACAGTATGGCCGGATGTGGAAGACATTGCACTAAGTGAAATAAACCAAACTCAGAAAAATATTGCATGATTTTACTCATATGTAAAATATATTAAAAAGAGAGCTTAGAAGCACAGATACAGAGAAAGAACCATTGGTACCAGGGGTGGAGGTCAGGGGAGAAGAAAAAGGGAGATTTAGGTTAAAGAATATACAATAGCAGATACATAGAATGAACACGTCTTGAGAGTTAACGTACAACATGAGGACTAAAGTTAAACATTGTATTGCGTTAGAGATCTTATTAAATGAGTAAATTTTAACTGCTCTTGTCACATATACAATAGTAGCTATGTGAAATGTTAGATATGTTGATAGGCTTCACTATAGTAACCATTATACTATCTATAAGTATCTATGTATCTATATGCATAAAATATAATATATCCCCTAATATCATTTGTAAACTTCAATGCACAACACAATTAAAAGCTTTTTTTTGTAACAAGTATGCTTTCCTTTTAAGACAAAAAATACTACTAAGTAAGTGGGTTTCCATCTTTGTCTCAAACTGGAATAGGATACTTATTTGTATATGGGCTCAATTAGCCATCATATCTATTTCATCAGAACAGTTATTTCGTAGTTTTTCTTCTTTTGCTTCCTAATTACCATTCTTTCTCATTTAATTTTTGCCTCCCTGAAAGTGATAGCAGTCTTTCCCCAAAGTTGTTTAAAATTCCTTTTTACAAACTAAGCTTTTAGACTAAGATGTTTTATAAACTGATTTTGGAAAGACACATTTCCACTTAAAAAAAAGATTTATATTCATTTCCTGCAGGACATAATTTTTATGGGTAAAACAAAATAATGTATATGCAAATCTACACAGTGGTTTCTCCACATAGAAAACACTCTTAATGAAGTAAAAGGATGAAATGGGTCTTATATTCTAATACTCATGATTTCCGAATTGCTGAGCATTTGTACGGCCCCTTTTCTCCTGACTATAGAAGTGGTCATTTTATGAAAGAGAAAGAGTTGGTCAGATGGATTTGAAGGAATAGGAGGCAATGTTTCTGAGCCGACACACCCAATGGCACTATTGGCATTATTGTTTCAATAATGCAGCACCTATGGCAATATTGTTTCAAAGTTTAATGCATTTTCTCACAGGATCTATGTAAGTTTCATCTATTTGATGCCATGTTTTTCAAATGGTTCTACAGTTTCAATTTTTTGTTCAATCATTTACTTTTTGTTTATGAGAACTTCACAGAACTATCTGGTGAAGAAAATTGGAAACTAGACAAATCTTTTGAAAATAAAAATTATCTAATGCAGTTTTGTTGATATCATCATAGATACTTAGACATTTAATCGAAGGATGCCATCAAAATTTCCAAGATTATAAGCCACAGAAAGCTCATTTTCCTGCTTGCAAAGACTACTGTTGTAGTAGATTCTTCATCTGAAAAACATAATGACAAGAAAATACATTATGTTGTGAAAGCTATTTGAAGCTTACATTGCTGTAGGATTAACTGTAGAAGATTCCTTAAGATTCAGAAAATCAAGAAAATCCAAGAGGAACTTAAATGCTTGAATCTTTATCTCTGCTATTGTGGATCATGTCACTGGGCACTCCAGAAAATGAATATGTTGTGAAGTGGATGAAGTATATGATTAAATCCCAGAGTAGGGTGAATATGACATAATAATACTTGACAAGCTCTTGAAGACTTTAAATAGTGAGCAAGGAAGAAATGGTTTTCTGTAGTATACAGAGTTAGAACTTGCAGTGCCAAAATGGAATTGGTGAATGGAAACATCTGAATGACTTTCTAGAAATATTTTCTAATGGAGTCATAGTTAGGACAGTAGAATTGGTTATTTAGGCAGAAGTAGCTGGAGCAGATGTTTTTGAAGGAAATAAAAGAAAAGGTATCTGAGAACAGACTGCAGGGAATATACCTATGAATCTAGCTATTATTAGCTATTTTCTTAGTTCCAACATTAGAAATGGAAATGTTACATTTGCTCAGTGCTTTTCAATGAAGAATATGTATACACATTATCTTATTCAATCCTCAGGTGAGAAAATAGTTTCAGAGAGGTTAAAAATGACTTGTTCAAAGTGGCCCAACTAGTGAATGCATAGCTAGGTCTCCAACCCACACTCTCATTCAACCTTCAGTACTCTTTCTACTACAGTACAGAGCCTTGGGAATGGCAAGGGTCACTCACAACAAATAGAAGCTATAGCTGATACTGGAAGAGTTGATCTGATGAAGTCTATATCAATTCCTTGAGTTGATATAGACTTAGGTGTATGAAAAGGACAATAGCATCTCCTTCTAAACTTCTAGGCAGCTGTAATAGCCAGGATTCTTGGTGATTGAAAACAGAATCCATGTTAGGTAGCTTAGGCAGAAAGGGCTTTTATTATTGGGTACAAGGTAGCTCACAGAATTTATAGGAGGGAAAAAGAACTAAGCAGTCTTATTTCTAACGTTTGTGGGGGCCTGGGATAAAAGTACAAGTGGAAACCCACATAACATATGTCTAAATACTTAAAAGTTAAATGTAATCTTCAAATCGTTAAATAAAATACTATTCTCCTTTAAGAAATGTACTTCTGAAATGACCTGGAAAGTCAAGACTGACTTTACAATAGACTTCTCTGGGTTTCTCACCAAAGCATAGTGCCTTGGGGAAAGCATAGCCTCAGCTCCCAACTGAGGTTCCCAGCCCTTCTCTGCCCACCTCTGGCTCATTCTGTCCTGTAAGCCCCTTGTGTGCATGTATGTGAACACTACAGCCCACATGTCCAAGATCTATCATACCCTTGGCAACAAGTTGCCCTGTGGTCACTGTCAGACCCAAAGATGCCAACACTGGTGGACTGGGACATCTCAAAAGAATGGTCTCAGGAAAGAGATTCATACAGACCCTGGAAGCAAGCTTAGGGCCATTTGGGTGAAGAATATGGGTCCATATTTCCCAGGGCATCATCTGGGGCTAGAGCTCTAACTAAGTGTGTCTCCTTAGTCTCATATACTCCTCACTCCATGTAAAAGGTAAAGTCAGTGAGGAACCCCTACCATGTTGGGTTCAGAACTGGAGCCCCTCTTGCCTATATCTAAGAGTAAAACCAATATAGGTGAATTGCCTCATTCAGAAGTAAAGCAGTCCAATGAATTGCCCAGTCACCATAAGGAACTTGTTAAAAATAAATCTGGCTGCCACAGATATTTTGCTCTTTTGTAACTTTGATACCAGGGACTGGACTATAGAACTTTGCCACCAGCTGCTTCAGGAGAAACAAACTCCTCCAGCCCTGTGTTTGCCAGGAGTTCCAATATCTTCCTGCAAGGCCATTGTCTTTTGGTGGAACCTGAAACAGGGTGGAAAGTTAGCTGCAAATGCAGTTTGGTCTTTACAGCTTTTATTACTTAGGAAGACACATTAGATGTAGATGGAAATGTGTGACCACAGGAAACCCAAACCTCTGTAACATCTTTGGAAATAATCATTTATTGAGATAAAAAGAGAAACAACTTAGATACTATTGCTTTACTTCCCCCACCCATGCCATCTGTAATAAAACCACCACTATGAGTTTATTAATCACAGCTATTTGGAGCCCTCTGTTGTAAAGGATTCTGAGACTATGTCTGGACTCAGTGAGAAAAAAAACACTTTTCTTGACTTTTAATACCTTCCATGGTTATGAGAGAGAACAAGGGTGTTGCACATGCCATCTTTGGAGGGAGGACTATGTCTTAGACATACGTAAAAGGCATACAAAGCATTCTGTTCAGCAGAATTCTTATCTCAAGTTTTCTCTGATGTTGGTGACACTGATTTTTCCCTTGTTAGTATTTGCAGAATTATGCAAAATAAAATATCACTTACGGTAGTCTTTGCTCCATATTCTAGGTTCCCATCTATTGTCTTTGTCTTCTAGTTTCAAGAGTTCAGTAATATTGGATGGCAATTATTTGATTTCTTGAGAAGCTGCTTCAAAGGATTCAAAGATAAATTGAATCACAAACAGTTCAGATTGTTAGATTAGAAGAATGTCTTCTTAAGCGGTCTGCTGAAACTGATTTAAAGTTGGTCAGCATACATGCTAACGTATGTTACATATGATTGGCAGCAGGTGGTAGCATAGATAACTCTGGATTTTATATTTGAGGTTGGAGTGGCTGTGTGTAATTTTTCTTGAAGAGGGTGGCAGATTTACCTACCTAATTTTGTTAAACTTAGGCTAGTATTAGCGTAATGCCTTTGTGTTTCCTGCATGTGGCTCCCTGGCCATTGAGGGGCAGGTGGCTTAGGATTAAAATTGGAACATGACCAGTGTACAGTCAAATGTCAACTCTCTATCTGGAACATTAAGGAAATGAGTTGTTCTGGTTACAAAGTTCATATGTATAAAAATAGGCTCATCTAAACTATTTTTGGTGAACATCTTTGAAAAAATATATATATACTTCCCTGCTTTATTAAATAGAACATTCTAATTTGATCTTGTCTTGATGACTCAATCATAAATTATTCTAACGGGCTTTAATAGAGCCTATTGAGTGCAGGGCTCTGTGTTTGAACCTGTGGGGGATCCGGTTTGGAGTTCTGGTATCAACTTTTCAGAGTTTTTCTGTCCTCTTCATCAACTCTCAAGCTGCCAGCTGTCAGTCTTTGATACTGCCAGCTGTCACTCTTTGATACTGCCAGTGTGTGTCTCTCTGATGACCTGCTGCCTCTGGGATTCCTTGAACTGGGAAACCAGACAATCACGCTCGTTAAACTTGTGCCTAAAATACAAGCAAATTGACTCCAACTGTTACCTCCAAGAGCGTTCCTGTGAGAAAAGTGCACGAGCTTTATTATAGCACCTTTGCCTGATCAGTGGCCCATTTTACTTTCTTTCTTTATGTCTCAGTAAAATGGGATTGCTGGATTACTTAGTTTCATGCAGGTGAAGTGGTTCTTTTCAGTGGGTCTATTTTGAAGATGGATGATAGAATATTGACTAGAGGTGGATGCCATAGTTATATGGGGCTAATGAAAAACCTAACCAGAGGCAGAGCAAGATGGCTGAATTGTCGTCTTTGCAGGAACACCAAATTTAACAACTGTCTATACAAAATAGCACCTTCATAAGCACGAAAAATTAGGTGAGCAATCATAGTACTTGGTTTTCGTTTTATATTGCTGAAAGAGGCATTTGAAAAGGGTAGAAAAGACAGTCTTGAATTGTCAACACCACCCCTCCCCCATCGTTTTGCAGTGGCTACATGGTGCAGAGAGAGAATCTGTGACAATTAGGGCAGGGAAAGTGCAATAAATATGGAACTTTGCATTGGAACTCAGTGCTGCAGATCTGAGCCAAGACTATGGAAAGAACACTCAGACCAGCCCTAGCCAGAGGGAAATCACCCATCCCAGTGGTCAGAACTTAAGTTTCAGCAAGCCTTGCCACTATGGGCTAAACTGCTTTGGGGTTCTAAATAAACTTGAAAGGCATTTTAGGCCAAAAGGCCTGCAACTCCTAGGCAAATTCTAATGCTGTGCTTTGCTTGGAGTCAATGGACTTGGGGGGCATATGACCTAGTGAGACACCAGCCAAGGCAGCTAAAGGATTGCTTGTATCACACCTCCCTGAACCCAAGGCAGTATAGCTCACAGCTTCAAAAGATACCCCTTCCTTCCATGTGACAAGAAGAGAGGGAAGAGTAAAGAGGATCTTGTCTTACAACTTGGATACCCACTCAGTCACGGTAGGACAGGGGACCAGGCAGAGTCATGAGGCCCCCTTTCCAGGCTCGTGGTCTAGGACAACATTTCTAGATATACCCTGGGCCAGAAGGGAATCTGCTGCCATGAAGGGAAGAACCTAGTTCTGGCAGGATTCATCACTTGTTGACTAAAGAGCCCTTGGGCCCTGAATAATCAGCAGTGGTTACTAGGGAGTACATACCATGGGCCTTGGGTGAGACTGAGATGTGTTGGCTTCAGGTGTGACTTAGCATAGTCATAGCTATGATGGCTACAAGAAGAGATGCTTCTGCTTGACAGAAGAAGAGAGGAGACTAAGGAAGACTTTGTGTTGCAGCTTAGCTACCAGCTTGGTCATAGTTGGGTAGAGTACCAAGTGGGCTCTTCGGGTTACCAATTCCAGGCCTTGGCTCTTGGATGACATTTCTGGACATAGCCTGGGCCAGAGGAGAGACCACTGCCCTGAAGGGTAGGACACAAGACTGGCTGGCTTTAGCACCTGCTGATTGTAAGAGCCCTAGAGTCTTGAGTGAACATAGGTAGTAGCCAGGTAGTGATTACACCAAGCTTTGGCAAGACCCAGTGCTATACCAGCTTCAGGTCTGACAATGGTGGTGACCACAGGAGTACCTGTGTCATCTCTCCCCCAGCTCCATGCAGTTCAGCAAGGCGGTGGGTTTGCGGGGAAGGGGGGTGGAGAGAGAGAGAGAGAGAAAGAGAGAGAGGGACTGCTGTTTGAGAAAAATTAAGAAAAGAGACAGGAGTCTTTGCTTGGTAATCTATAAAATTCTTCCAGATTTTGTCCAAGACCACCAAGGATGTTCCTCTACAAGTCTGCAAGAACCACAGTGCTACTGAGTTTAGGGTGCCCCATAATGCAGATATGGCTGCAGTGACCAAAAGCATAGATCACAACACCCAAATCCAGACTGTGAAGAGTACCATAAATATATAACTCTTCAATGCCCAGACACCAACAAACATCCACAAGCATCAAGATCAACCGGGAAAACATGACCTCACCAAACAAACTATTAAGGTGTGAGAGGCCAATCCTGGAGAGACAGAGATATGTGAACTTTCAGACAGATAATTCAAAATAGTTATATTGAGGAAACTCAAAGAAACCCCACAGAGAAGGAATTCAGAATATTACCAGATAACTTTAACAAAAAAATTGAAATAATTCAAAGGAATCAAGCAAAAATTCTGGAATTTGAAAATGCAATTGACATACTGAAGAATGCATCAAAGTCTCTTAATGGCAGAATTGATCAAACGGAGGAGAGAATTAGTGAGCATGAAGAAAGGCTCTTTGAAAATATACAGTGAGAGGAGACAAGGAAAAAAGAATAAAAGAGAATGAAGGCCATCTACAAGATCTAGAAAATATAGCCTAAAAGGGGCAAATCTAAGAGTTATTGGCCTTAAAGAGGAGGTAGAGAAAGAGACAAAGGTAGAAAGTTTATTTAAAGAGATAAAAACAAAGAACATTCCAGACCTAGAGACAAATATTAATATTCTAATACCAGAAAGTTATAGAACACCAAAAGCGTATAACAATTTAAAATATATATGCACCCAACACTGGAACACCCAGATATATAAAACAAATACCATTAGAGCTAAAGAGAGAGATATATCCCCAATACAGTAATACCTAGACACTTTATCACCCTACTTTCAGCATTGGACAGATCTTCCAGACAGAAAATCAACAAAGAAACATTGGATTTAATATACACTATAGACCAAATTATGTAATAGAACATTTTATCCAATGACTGCAGAATACACATTCTTTTCATTAGCACATGGATCGTTCTCAAGGATGGACCATATGTTACTCCACAAAACAAGTCTTAAAACATTTAAAAATATTGAAATAATATCAAGTATCTTCTCTGACCACAATGGAATAAAACTAGAAATCAATAATGAAGAATTTTGGTCACTATACAAATACATGGACATTAAATGATATGTTCCTGAATAACCAGTAGGTCAATGAAGAGATTAATAAGAAAATTAAAAACTTTTTCAAAACAAATCATTATGGAAACAAAACATACCAAAACCTGTGGGATACAGCAAAAGTAGGACTAACAGTTTATAATTGCGTACATCAAAAAAGAAGAAAAACTTCAACTAAATAACCCAGATATGCATCCTAAAGAACTAGAAAAGCAAGAGCAAACTAAATCTAAAGTTAGTAGAAGAAATAACAACGATCAGAGCAGAAATAAGTGAAATTGAAATGAAGAAAACAATAGAAAAAATAAAACTAAAAGTTGTTTTTTTTTGAAAAAGATAAAATGGACACTCTTTTAGCCAGATTAGCTAAGAAAACAAAAAGAAGACCCCAAAAAAATCAGGGATGCAAAAGGAGACATTCAGCCTATACTGCAGAAATTCAAATTAGTAGTCAAATTAGAGACTACTTGAGTAATTACATGTGAATAAATTGGAAAACCAGAAGAAATGAATAAATTCCTGGAGACACACAGCCTACCAAGATTGAACCATGAAGAAATACAACACCAGAACAGAGCAATAGCAAGTAATAAGATCAAGACCATAATAGAAAAATCTCCCAACAAAAAAAAGCCTAGGTCTCGATAGCTTCACTGCTGAATTTTACCAAACATTTAAAGAAGAACTAATATCAATCCTACTCAAACTATTATGAAAAATAGAGGTGGAAGCAATATTTCCAAACTCATTCTATGCGGCCAGTATTACCCAGCTACCAAAACCAAAGACACATCAAAAAAAAAAAAAAAAAAAGTGCAGGTCAATATCTCTGATGAATATTAATGAAAAAATCGTCAACAAAATACAAGCAAACTGAATTCAACAACACATCAAAAAGATCATTCATTATGACCAAGTGGGATTTATCTTAGGGATGCAAAGATCATTCAACATATGCAAATGTATCAATGTCATATGGCATATCAACAGAATGGAGGACAAAAACCGTATAATCATTTCAATTGATGCTGAAAACGCATTTGAAAAAATTCAACATCCCTGCATGATAAAACCCCTAAAAAAAGGTATAGTCATAATAGAAACCATATATAACACACCCAAAACTAGTATCATAACAAATGGGAAAAAACAGAAACTCCCCTAAGATCTTGACTATAACAAGGATGCCCGCTTTTACTACTATTATTCAATGTAGTACTGGAAACACTAGCTAGAACAATCAGACAAGAGAAAAAATAAAGGGCATACAAATTGGAAGGGAAGAAATTCAGTTATCCTTGTTTGTAGATGATATGATCTTATATTTTGAATACCCTATAGATGCAACCAAAAAACTACTATTACTAATAAACACATTCAGTAAAGTTGCAGGATACAAAATCAACATACAAATATCAGTAGCATTTTTTATATGCCAACAGCAAATAATCTGAAAAAGAAATCAAGAAAGTAATTTCATTTACAATAGTATATATATAAAATTAAAACTTAGTTATTTCTTGTATGAGATTATCAACTCATGCCAGTTAGAATGGCAATCATGAAAAAATCTGGAGACAACACTCTTACACAGTTGGTGGGAGTGTAAATTAGTTCAACCATTGTGGAAGACAGTGTGGTGATTTCTCAAGGACCTAGAAATAGAAATTTCATTTGACCCAGCAATCCCATTACTGGGTATATACCCAAAGAATGATAAATCATTCTACTATAAAGACACATGCACACATATGTTCATTGCAGCATTGTTTACAATAGCAAAGACCTGGAACCAACCCAAATGCTCAACGATGGTAGACTGGACAAGGAAAATGTGGCACATATACACCATGGAATACTATGGAGCCATAAAAAACGATGAGTTTGTGTCCTTTGCAGGGACATGAATGAATCTGGAAACCATCATTCTTAGCAAACTGACACAAGAACAGAAAGCCAAACACTGTATGTTCTCACTCATAGGTGGGTGTTGAACAACGAGAACACGTGGACTCAGGCAGAAGAACATCACACACTGGGTGCAGTTGTGGGGGTAGGGGAGAGACAGCAGGGGGTGGGGAGGGAGGAGAGGGTGGGGAGGGAGGGGAGGGAAGGGAGGGATAAGATGGGGAGAAATGCCAGATATAGTATGCACCTAAAGTAAAATAAATAAATTTAAATAGGAATTCATTTAACAAAAGAAATGAAATATTTCTACAATGAAAACTGTAAAACATTGATAAAAGAAATGGAAGAGGATACAAAAAATGGAAGCTATTACATGTTCATGGATTCGAAGAATCAATATTGTTAAAATGTCAATACCATCCAAAGCAATATATAGATTCAATGCAATCTCTATCAAAAAACCAATGACATTCTTCACAGAAATAGAAAAATGAATTCTAGAATTTATGTGGAAGTACAAAAGACCCAGATATCCAAAACCAATGACATTCTTCACAGAAATAGACAAATGAATTCTAAAATTTATGTGGAACTACCAAAGACCCAAATATCCAAAACCATCCTAAGCAAAAAGAACAAAACTGAAGGAGTTATGTTCCATCACTTCAAATTACGCTACAGAGCTATATTATGAAAAACAGCATGTTACTGGTATAAACACAAATGCATCGACCAATGAAAGGAACAGAATAGAGAGAACTCAGAGAGAAATCTGTACATACATCTACAGTAAACTCATTTTCCACAAAGGTGCCAAGAACATACATGGGGAAAAGGATAGTCTGTTCAATACATGATGCTGTGAAAACAGGATATTTATATGCAGAAGAATCAAACCTCTATTCCTTGCCATATGCAAAATAAAATCAAAATGGATTAAAAACTTAAATCTAAGACCACAAATTGTGAAACTGCTGATAGAAAACATTGGAGAAACTCTTTGGGACATTGGACTAGGCAAAGATTTCTTGAGTAATGCTCCGCAAGCACAAGCAGGCAACCAAAGCAAAAATGGACAAATGGGATTATATCAAGCTAAAACATTTCTTCATAGCAAAGGAAACAATCAACAAAGTGAAGAAAACAGCCCGTAGAATGGGAGAAAATATTTGCAACTACCCATCTGACAATGGGTTAATAAATGACGCATATAAGGAGCTCAAACAAACTCTATAAGAAAAAAAAACTCAGTAATTCAATGTTTAAAATAGGCAGAACATATGAATACACATTTCTGAAAAGAAGACATACAAATGGCAAACAGGTATATAAAAATGTTCAACATCACGTATTATCTGAGAAATGCAAATAAAAATGATACTGACATCTCAATTCATCTTAGTTAAAAAAAACTTTTATCCAAAAAACAGCCAATAACACATGCTTTCAAGAATGTAGAGGAAAGAGAACCCTCATACACTGTTGATGAAATGTAAATTAGTACAACCACTATGAAGAACAGTTTGGAGGGTCCTCAAAAACCAGAGCTATCATTGGATCCATCAACCCAATGCTAGGTAGATGCCCCCCTGCAAAAAAGAAAATCAATATATTCAATGAAGAGATACATGAACTCCCATGTTTATTGCAGCACTACTCACAATAGCCAAGATTTGGAAGCAACTATCAACAGATGAATGAATAAAAAATTATAGTACGTTTCCACAATGGAGTACTATTCAACCATAGAAAATAATGAGATCCTGTCATTTGCCACAATATGGTTGGAACTGGAGGTCATTATGTTAAGTGAAATAATCCAAGAACAGAAAGACAAACTTCACATGTTCTCACCTATTTTGGGGAGCTAAGAATTAAAACAATTGAACCCATAGATAGAGAGTAGAGGGTGGTTGCCAAAGGCTGGGAAAGGTAGCAGGGGAATGGGGGTTAGTGGGGATAGTTAAAAGGGCCGAAAAAAAGTTAGAAAGAATAAGTAAGATCTAGTATTTGATAGCACAACAGAATGACTATAGTCAATAATAATTTAACTGCACATTTTAATATAACAAAAAGTATAATTGAATTGTTTGTAACATAAAAGATAGATGCGTGAGGTGATGTGTACCTCATTTACCTTGATGTGACTATTACACATTGCATGCTTGTATCAAAACGTACCATATGCTCCATAAACATATACACCTACTATGTACTCATGAAATTAAAAAAAAAAAACAACCCAAACAAGAAAGCAAAACCTAATCACAATGCTTTGCATTTTTAGAGCCCTTTATACTGTTCAATATGTTCTCCCTACTGACATCTGCATCTGTCGTTTGGTATGATGTTAATATTGGGTCATTTTTATAGACGTAATGACTTAAAAATTTTCTTAAACTAGTCTTGCTAATAAGTAAAAATGTCTCAACTTGATCTTACAGGAAAGTGTCTTGATCTTACAGAAAAACTGTCTAGCGTGTTGCTTGTTTTCTTTTTTCTGAAAATTTGCCCTTTCTGTTCCTAGGCTGCACATGTTCTTGTGGAAAAGATCTAAAATCACCACCTTTTGCTTTGTCTGCTGGTGCTTAAGGTGAGTCACTATTACAGGCCCCTTTCTCCCACTGAGTTTTCTGCATGGAGGATAACCTGAGGTAAAAGGGTAGAGAAGGCACGTACATAAAAAAAGACATAGACAGGTAGGAGGGAAGCAAAGAAGGGCACAGATTCAATGCAACAATTAGAGTTGTCTACACATAATCCCTTCTGAAAAGCATTAGCATAGGCTCTTCAAAGCTGTTTGGTTCTTGTCCGTTACAGAACTTTTATATTCTATGAACACCTGGATTGTTAGAACATGTGTGATGGTGAGGATGGTGACCCCTGCCAACCTGTGCTTTAAATGGGCTTGTTTAGTGTTGGGAGAAAACCATTAGGCCACATGCAGAAGAGATGTGCCCACTTTCAGTTTTTCCCACGACAGATGTGGAAGGTATGATTTATCACATAAGGCCAAAACTTTGTGCATGGTTGGTATGACATCAGACATTCCAGACCTTCTCTATGCTCCTTTTTCTCTGCATTGAGCTACAACCTGTAGTACCACTATAGGGATGTGGGAAACGCAGAAAACATATGTTTACAGTTACTGTAATAGCAGTGATTGGTTGTCGATGACTTGTTGGAACTATAGCAAGTTTCTTGCTGGGATGGGAGCATAAGAGTCCATATAGAGCATGGAAATAACCCACTTTTAAGTGAAAAACATTCATTGTTTTTAATAAGATCATTTTCCTGCTGGTAGACTTGGCCTCTCTGGTGATATCTTCTGGGCTCTAGTTCCTATCAGAATACTGAGAGACAGATGGGCTGTAGGAACAATCAAACCTACTTAAATCTGCTTTATAAAGTAGTAAGAGCAAGAATTGATTTTCTGTCCATCAATCCATCCCTCCATCTATTCACCCATTCTTTTATTTATTATTTTCACACAGAAGTCAAAGTAATTTTTCCAAAATACGCATCTGATCCTGTTACTGTCCTCTTTAAATCCTTTCCTAGTTTTTCCCTCAAGGTGAAGTCCAGACTCCTAAATGTCACCTCCTTGGCCCTGCATAATCAGAATCAGGCCTCTGTCCACTTCTCTAGTGACATCTCTTGTTTGATTTCTCTCATCCTTTTATATAGTCTACACTCCTGTCATGCAGAGTATCTTTCACTAGCTTGAAAGAATTATGCTTCTTTCTGCCTTTGGAGCTTTGAGCAAGTTGTCTTTCCCCTTCCTCTCCATCCTTTGACCTCTAATCATTCATCACTTCACCTAAGAGGCCTCACCTTCAGGGAGTATTCAGTTCCTGTGCTAAGTGCTCTCATAGCACCCTCTAGCCTCCCATCACAGCGCTGTAGTACGTATTTCTACCTTTAATGCATCTCTATGTGCCTTATACTTTAAGCTCCTTAAAGGCATAGATAGTACCTATATATATTTTTTGTTGTTGAGACATTAATAGCTAGCACAGAGTCTGCCACATAAGACTTCAGCAGATATTTGTTGTGTAAAATTGTATGACTAACACTGGCAATATATCTTAAAGATTGGCTTTTGTTGAGTAGCTATTTGAATCTGTGTTCCAGCTTCACTATCTGCTCAATGCATGACTTTGGGCAATTTATTTATTTTTTTAAATTTTAAATTCAGGGGTGCATGTGCAGGATGTGCAGCTTTGTTACATAGGTAAATGTGTGCCATGGTGATTTGCTGCACAGATCATCCCATCACCTAGGTATTCAGCCCAGTATTAGCTATTCTTCCGGATGTTCTCCCTCCTCCCCACCCACCCTCTGACAGGCCCCAGTGTGTGTTGTTCCCCCTAACATTTCCATGTGTTCTCATAGTTCAGCTCCCACTTATAAGTGAGAACATGAGGTATTTGGTTTTCTGTCCCTGTGTTAGTTTGCTGAGGATAATCCCTGCAAAGGACATGATCTCGTCCTTTCTTATGGTTGCATAGTATTCCATGGTATATATGTACCACATTTTCTTTATCCAGTCTATCATTGATGCGTGTTTAGTTTGATTCCATGTCTTTGCTATTGTGAATAGTGCTGCATGTATCTTTATAATAGAATGATTTATATTCCTTTCAGTCTATATCCAGTAATGTGATTGCTGGGTTGAATGGTATTTCTGCTTCTGTCTTTGAGGAATCGCCACACTGTCTTCCACAATGGTTGAACTAATTTATATTTCTATTGACAGTATAAAAGCATTCTTTTTTCTCCATAACTTTGCCAGCATCTGTTTTCTTGACTTTTTAGTAATAGCCATTCTAACTGGCATAAGATGGTATCTCATTGTGGTTTTGATTTGCATTTTTCTAATGATCAATATTGAGCTTTTATTCATATGGTGATTGGCCGCATGTATGTCCTCTTTTGAGAGGTGTCTGTTCAAGTCCTTTCCCCACTTTTTAATGGCATTATTTATTTATTTTTCTTGTAAATGTGTTTAAGTTCCTTGTAGATGCTGGATATTGGACCTGTGTCAGATGGATAGATTGCAAACAATTTTTTTCCATTCTGTTCACTCTGACGATACTTTTTTTTCCCCTTTTTTGCTGAGCAGAAGCTCTTTAATTAGATCCCATTTGTCAGTTTTTGCATTTGTTGCAATTGCTTTTGACATTTTCGTCATGAAGCCTTTGACCATGCCTATGTCCTGGATGGTATTGCCTAGATTTTCTTCCAGGGCTTTTATAGTTTTCAGTTTTACATTTAAGTCTTTAATCCATCTTGGGTTGACTTTTGTATATGGTATAAGGAAGTAGTCCAATTTCAGTTTTCTTCATGTAGCCAGCCAGTTCTTCCAGCACCAGTTATTTAATAGGGAATTATTTTCCCATTCTTTGCTCTGTCAGGTTGTCAAAGATCAGATGGTTATAGGTGTGTGGTGTTATTTCTGGATTCTCTGTTCTGTTCCATTGGTCTATGTGTCTGTTCTTGAACCAGTACCATGCTATTCTGGTTACTGTAGCCTTGTAGTTTGAAATCAGGTAGTGTGATGCCTCCAGCTTTGTTCTTTTTGCTTAGGATTGTCTTGACTATCTGGGCTCTTTTTTGGTTCCATAAGAATTTTTAAATAGTTTTTTTTCTAATTCTCTGAAGAATTTCAATGGCAGTTTAATGGGAACAGCATTGAATCTATAAATTACTTTGGGCAGTATGAGCATTGTCACAATATTGATTCTTCTTATCCATGAGCATGGAATGTTTTTCCATTTGTTTCTATCCTCTCTGATTTCTTTGAGCAGTGGTTTGTAGTTCTTCTTGAGAGGTACTTCCCTTCCCTTGTTAGCTGTATTTCTAGGTATTTTATTCTTTTTGTGGCAATTGTGACTGTGAGTTCATTCATGATTTGGCTTTCAGTTTGCATATAGGAATGCTAGTGGCTTTTGCACACTGATTTTCTTTTCTTTTTTTTTTAGATTTTTTTTTATTGTACTTTACTGTACTTTATGTGCAGATCATGCAGGATTGTTGCATAGGTATACACATGGCAATGTGGTTTGCTGCCTCCACCCCCCGTTCACCTATATCTGGCATTTTTCCCCATGTTATCCCTCCCCAACATCCCCACCCCACGCTATCCCTCCCTTAGCCCCCACCTACAGACCTCAGTGTATAATGCTCCCCTCCCTGTGTCCATGTGTTCTCATTTTTCAACACCTGGCTGTGAATGAGAACATGTGGTGTTTGGTTTTCTGTTCTTGTATCAGTTTGCTGAGAATGATAGTTTCCAGATTCATTCATGTCCCTGCAAAGGACATGAACTCATCATTTTTTATGGCTGCATAGTATTCCATGGTGTATATGTGCCACATTTTCCTTGTCCAGTCTATTATTGATGGGCATTTGGGTTGGTTCCAAGTCTTTGCTGTTGTAAACAGTGCCACAGTGAACATATGTGTGCATGTGTCTTTATAATAGAACAATTTACAATCCTTTTCATATATACCCAGTAATGGGATAGCTGGGTCAAATAGAATTTCTATTTCTAGGTCCTTGAGGAATCACCACACCGTCTTCCACAATGGTTGAACTAATTTACACTCCCACCAACAGTGGAAAAGTGTTCCTATTTCTCCACATCCGTTGTCTCCAGATTTTTTATATCCTGAGACTTTGCTGAAGTTGCTTACTGGCTTAAGAAGCTTTGGGGTTGAGATGATGGGGTTTTCTAGATATATGATCATGTCATCTGAAAACAAAGATAGTTTGACTCCCTCTCTTCCTATTCAAATACATTTATTTCCTTCTCTTATCTGATTGCCCTGGCTAGAACTTTCAATATGACGTTGAATAGGATTGGTGAGAGAGGGTATCCTTGTTTTGTGCTAGTTTTCAAAGGGAGTGTTTCCAGCTTTTGGGCAATTTATTTCATCCGTTTGGGCCTTGACTTTCTTTCTATTAAGTAGTAATAATAGTACTATTATTAATTGTTTAATAACAGGGATGCATTTCTAGAAATGTGTCATGAGGTAATTTCATCTTTGTTTAAACATTATAGAGTGTACTAACACAAACCTAGGTGGTGTAGCCTACTACACACTCAGGCTATATACTATAGCCTGTTGCTCCTAAGCCATAAACCTATATAGCAGGTTACTGAATAGTATAAGCAATTATAACACACTTGTAAGTATCTGTGTATCTACACATAGCTAGGAATAGAAAAGGTACAGTAAAAATACGATATTATGGTCTTTTGGTACCACTGTCATCTGTGGTCTATTGTCGACCAAAATGTTATTTGGTGGATGGCTGTACATACAAGTATATACAATCTTAGGATGTCGTTAAATGAGATAATTCATGTCAAGCACTTAGCTAGTGTTTAGCACATATAATACACTTAGTTCTATGTGATAATTGTCTTCTTCATACAGAGCTCTACATGTAAACCCGTGGTGGAATTTAAAAATATGTAATCTACAAGTCATTTCAGGGACTGGCTTAATTTCTCTAAACCTCATAAATGGCTCCCTGAGACAAGCTGAGAACTAACACTAACATGTACTCTGGGAGACACTTTGCTCTAAATCTGGCATAGGGGCTCAAAACCATCATTCTGACTGCTGATATGGCATATTTTCCATGACCTAGTCCAACTTCTCCAAACTCCTAAGCTTAAATCACTTCTAGCATTTCTGTCTTGTTCTCTCCTATCTTTATTTCTTTTCCAGGACTCTCATACTCCTGGAGCCTGCATCTGTTGCCAGCAGATCCCCTTCCTACAATCTGAAGACTGGAGTCTTATTCCAAAAGCCCAGGCCCTGCTGCCATGCTAGTTCTCTGGTGCTGACCACCTATTCATATTACCTTTATCTGGAAGGTTCATCTCCATGGTCTCCCTGACTGACTTAACCCTCTATTATACTGCCTGTCTGACTGGACTGCTACCTCTCTCCTGTATGGTTACCAAGCTCTGATGACTCATTTAGAGTATAGCTGGGCCAGCCTTCTGTTATTTATCCTACACTATTTTGTGTAGTAAGTTTCTCAGTCTGGGTCTCTCTTCTCAGTTTTATTTTGCCATCACCCAAACTCCTGTTTAGGGCTTCTCTGCTTACAAGAAACGACAATGTCTTGGGGGAGATAATGCAAGTCCTTAGATGACAATTAAAGAAGATTGAAAGTTAGAAGTAACTTGAAGTATTGGTAAAAAAAAAAGTGCCTGCTTCTAAAACTTTAAAGAGTAAACAGGAATTAGACAGGGGAAAGATAATGCTTTTGTTTGGTGGAATCTATACTGACACTCCAGGAACGTGGCAGACTAACAGCTAATTGGACAACAAGCAAACTGTGTCTCCACAGGGTGCCCATCATAGGATTCTTAACTCTCCCAGATTCTATTAGGAATGGAGGAACTCTTCCAGTAACACCAGAGTATGTAACTAAGGTGATAGAAAGACTCCAACTTTCCACTGTAAAACCTTCTGTGACATGGACTCTTATCTCGTGGAGAATACCTTGTGTGCCATGCAAGGCATAATGAGGCTGACCAAATTCTTAGTCAAACCTATATTCTGACATGGACAAAAATGTTATAGATAGTTATTGGGATGGAAAAGAATAAAGACACTAAGCTGGAAAAGAAAGGGCAACTTGCTGCTGTTTTAACTGTTTTATATTGTCTTCATGATATTACAGTAGCTCAATCAAAGTTGGGCATATACCTTTCTTTTTAAGAAATTAAGTAAAGTAATCAATAATTATTGCTGTAATCATTCAACTGAGTCTATTTATGTCCACATGATTGAAAATGAGCATTCATGTTTATTACTTTTTTCTCTTCTTGGAAAAATGTATTAAAAGAAAGAGAAGTTTCTTCTTCAGTATTGTCCATTGAATACAAGAGGGGTGAATTCTCTCTTTCACAGTCAGTGGTCTGGCAGTTCTGTTTGCCTGATATAGAAAAATGAGAAAGAGTTTTAATGTTAGACAGATCTAAGTTTGTATCTCTCCACCATTTCTAGCAGAAGGATCTTTCTCTCACTGAACTTCATCTGTAAAATGGAAATAATAATATTGAACTCAGAGTGTTTCCATGAAACTTAAATTATGAATTCCATTGTCAAGGGTCTGGCAGAGTGAATAGTATGTGTAGGGACATAATCAATGAATTCTCAGCTGTTCTTGTTAATTAGGGGAGGTAATATGGAAGCAGTGGTGCCCTGGGAAGAATGCTTTACAGCATGGCCTTGCTTGATCATAACCTAGTGAAGCATTTTTTCTTAGCAGCAAACTCCCAAAGCACTGGCTCATTTTGGTGACCTCTTTTTTTCTGTAATTTTTTTTTTGCCTTTTGCCTTTTGCCTCCAGATATACAAAGGTCATTCTTATCTGTATAAATAACCCATTTTCTTTTACATCAAATATGCCAAAAACCTATGTTCACTTAATTTCTTTTGCAAATGTCATCTTCCTAATTTCTTCCTGAACACATGGAGGAATTGTCATTCTATTATTGGCATAATAAAGTCCAAAGTTTTCTTGTCTTCTCCTTGCAGTACTTCTTTCAGGTTTTTTTTGGCTCTGTTCTTGGTACTATTATTCACTTACTCATTTGTTGTCATTTCATCCTTTTATTCATTTACTTTCTTCTCATTTCATTCATTAACTCAACAAATATGTATTGTATACACCATGACAAACTGGAGATGGCATTTTGAAGCTAGCAAGTATCCCAATAAGAGTGGAAGAATAGGATAGTGTTTAGAAATAAATGCTTTCAAGTCAGAGGAAGTCCTCTGAACCCTGACTCGACTCCATTGTGTTTTAGTTGGCTGACCATTGGCAAGCCACTTCAAGTTCCCTAGACTTTAGTTTCTCATGTGTAAAATGGGAATAATATCAATTCCTATTTTCCAAGGATATAGTAAAACAAGGCAAATTTCTTAGTGCACTTAGTGCCTGACATGTAATATGCATACACACTCAATAAATGTTAGCTTTCATTATAGTGATGATGATGATTTTTAATTATTTGGTTCTTCATGGAGTTTAGGCTTTAGTAGAGACATCACATAAGTTTCCATAGAGCTATTGAAGGTTTGTTAAGTAGATTAATAACTAAGTTGTGATGACCTTTGATGCCTCCTTTTTCACATTTCCCCTTCTGCAACTAGTCCCTGTAACTAGTTGGATTGTCCTTGATACATCTCATAGATTAATCCTTTCTTCTTCCATACCACTGAGAAAGCCCCATTCATCTAAAGTATAATTTTTTAACTGAGACATTATCTAATTGCTAAATGTAATTAAAGTAGACTCCTTCCTAAGTAAAGGATGGTCTCCTTGGTATCATTCTGCATTTAAGAGGCTGAACTGGTCTATGATGGTGATATGCTTTGGCTGTGTCCCTAGCCAAATCTCATCTTGAATTATAGTTTCCATAATCTCCACATGTCATGGGGAGGGGCTAGGTGGAGATAATTGAGTCACAGGAGCAGTTTTTCCCAACCTGTTCTTGTGACAGTGAATAAATTAACACAAGAGCTGATGGTTTTATAAGGGGTTTCCCCCTTTGCTTGGCTCTCATTCTTCTTCCTCCCGCCATCACATGAAGAAGGACATGCTTGCTTCCTCTTCTACCATGACTGTAAGTTTCCTGAGGCCTGCCCAGACATGCTGAACTGTGAGTCAATTAAACCTCTTTCCTTTATAAATTACTAGTCTTGGTTATGCCTTTTTTTTTTCTTTTTCTTTGAGATGGAGTCTTGCTCTGTCACTAGGCTGGAGTGCAGTGGCATGATCTCGGCTCAGTGCAACCTCCGTGTCCAGGTTCATGCAATTCTCCTGCCTCAGACTCTCGAGTAGCTGGGACTACAGGTGTGCACCAACATGCCCAGCTAATTTTTGTATTTCTAGTAGAGACAGGACTTCACCATGTTGGCCAGGATGGTCTTGATCTCTTGACCTCATGAACCACCTGCCTCAGCCCCCCCAAAATGCTAGGATTACAGGTGAGAACCACTGCACCTGGCCCCAGTTATATCTTTATTATCAGTGTGAGAATGGACTAAGGCAGATGGCATAATCACATCTCTGACTGAGGCTGTTTTCAATGATTCAGACATTGACTTGAATTCTCATATTGGTAATTTCCTCTCTGCTATTCTTTTTATCTGTTTGTAAATATAGAGATGTCTATCTAGCTGATATTTTATGACTATCACTAAAAAGATGAATCTATTAATGAGGGAGTATCCTTCAATATTGCCTCAAACTTCTTTAAAAGGAAGTTTACTACTGAGATAGTAAATGGATGTCATCACACATGCTGTCTCTATCAGTTCGCTCTTGCTGTGTAACTTAACCTTAGTGGTCATTATTTCTTGCAGGTACTGGCTGGCTGAAAGATCCTTATAATGTAGGATGGGCTCAGCTCATTTTGCCAGCTTGGGTATCTGCAGTCAGCTGGCAAGTTGAGGGGGGATGGTTTAATCTAGTATAGGTTCAGCTAGAACAACTTGTCTCTCTTCTATGTGTCTCTCATTCCCTTCAGCAGGCAGTGGCAGGAATCAAAGAGGGAAGGCAGAAATCACGAGCAAATTTTCAAGCCTCTGCTGTTGTCAAGTTCTTCTCACTCATCAAAACAAAACCCCTGATTAAGCCTAGAGTTAGAGTGTGACAGTGGTACCAAAAGGGAAAGATATAGCAGTTATGAAAACCTGGGTCCCCTGATCCACTCTATCTACCATAGCCTGCCTTCTGGGCACCATTATTAACATGCTTCCCAGTGTGAAATATATTCCTCCCATCCCAGGACCCTCCAAAATCTGAAGTTGCAGCATCCTGCTTGAAGTCCAGGGCATTGTAATCTATATCAAGTTTGTTACATGCTCCTCTTGTTTCAAAAAGTTATGTACTAGAAAAAAAGCATTTGCTCTAAACATACTTAACATAGAGTGACAAAATGAGGGCAGAATAACCTATGTAGGCATTCTCATTTAGAAAGGGAAGGAATAGAAAATACACAGCAGTCACTGGTTCATGGAAACTCTGAAGTCTTTCTGGGCAGATGTTTCCCATTTACCCTACTCTGGAGATGGGAAATGTTCTTTGATTTGTTCTGCTCTCTGGAAAGGCTCCTCAGTCTATTGTTCTCCATGGTTCTTGGCATGTCTCTTCCACTTTTCTTTCTCACTTCAGAAGAGAATGTTGGAAAATATTCCTGCTTCCAGCCTATAGAAAATTAGGGGCAGAGATGTCTTTCTACAAGTGTGAGACACCTCTGTAGAGTCGCAATTCTTTCTTCCTCTGGGCTGGCAATATTTGCCAATCTAGCTGAATTAAAAACATTGTGAATTCCTATGAATATGGTTGGATTCTACTCCATGAGATAAAACTGACAACTTAATGTTCTTCTAAGCTCTTTTGAATAGTAGAGAAGTTCTATTAGGCTTTGACTGAATTTTTTTTTTTAATTGTACCTTAGGTTCTAGGGTACATGTGCAGATCATGCAGGATTATTGCATAGACATACATGGCAATGTGATTTGCTGCCTCCATACCCCCTTAACCTATATCTGGCATTTCTCCCCATGTAATCCCTCTCCAATCTCCCCACTCCCTGCTGTTCCTCCCCTCGCCCCCCCAACAGACCCCAACGTGTGAAGCTCCCCTCCCTGTGTCCATGTGTTCTCATCATTCAATACCCGCCTATGAGTGAGAACATGTGGTGTTTGATTTTCTGTTCTTGTGTCAGTTTGCTGAGAATGATGGTTTCCAGATTCATCCATGTCCCTACAAAGGACACAGACTCATCATTTTTTATGGCTGCATAGTATTCCATGGTGTATATGTGCCACATTTTCCTTGTCCAGTCTATCATTGATGGGCATTTGTGTTGGCTCCAGGTCTTTGCTATTGTAAACAGTGCCACAATGAACATATGTGTGCATGTGTCTTTATAATAGAACAATTTATAATCCTTTGGGTAAATACCCAGTAATGGGATTGCTGGATCAAATGGAATTTCTATTTCTAGGTCCTTGAGAAATCACAACACTGTCTTCCACAATGGTTGAACTAATTTACACTCCCACCAACAGTATAAAAGCATTTCTATTTCTCCACATCCTCTCCAGCATCTGTTGTCTCCAGATTTTTTAATGATCACCATTCTAACTGGCATGAGATGGCATCTCAATGTGGCTTTGACTTGCATTTCTCTAATGACCAGTGATGATGAGCATTTTTTCATATGTTTTTTGGCCTCATATATGTCTTCTTTTGAAAAGTGCCCACTTTTGAATGGGTTGTTTGTTTTTTTCTTGTAAATCTACTTTAGTTATTTGTAGATTCTGGATATTAGCCCTTTTTAGATGGGTAGCTTGCAAAAATTTTTTCCCATTCTGTTGGTTGCCAGTTCACTCTAACAATAGTTTCTTTTGCTGTGCAGAAGCTCTTAAGTTTAATTAGATCCCGTTTGTCTATTTTGGCTTTTGTTGCCATTGCTTTTGGTGTTTTAGTCATGAATTTCTTTCCTATGCCTATGCCTATGTCCTTAATGGTATTGCCTAGGTTTTCTTCTAGGGTTTTTATGGGTTAGGTCTTATGTTTAAGTCTTTAATCCATCTTGAGTTAATTTTAGTGAAAGGTCTAAGGAAGGGGTCAGTTTCAGCTGTCTGCACCTGACTAGCCAGTGTTCTCAACATCATTTATTAAACAAGGAATCCTTTCCCCATTACTTTTTTTGCCAGGTTTGTCAAAGATCAGATGGTTGTAGATGTGTGACATTACTCTCAAGGTCTCTGTTCTGTTCCATTGGTCTATATCTCTGTTTTGGTACCAGCACCATGCTGTTTTGATTACTGTAGCCCTGTAGTATAGTTTGAAGTCAGGTAGCATGATGCCTCCAGCTTTGTTATTTTTGCTTAGGATTGTCGTGGCTTTGTATGGCTCTTTTTTGGTTCCATATGAAGTTTAAGGTGTTTTTTTCCAGTTTTGTGAAGAATGTCAGGATCACCATTTCTCCAGTCTCCTTTAACAGCTTCCTCACCATTAGTCTAGCTTTTGCCAGCTACTCTGACCCAAAGCCAATGTCACATCTTTTACGTTTTAGTTATGACAGAACAGAAGTGCAATACCCAGTTCTTTATCAATTTGCTATTGTGCATCATAAACCACTCCAAAACTTAGTGGCTTAAAATAACAACTGTATACTATTTCTTAAAAGTCTATGGATTTATAGAAGATTTTGCAGATCTGAGCTAAGCCAAATGCATCAGTGCTCATGTTTCTGTGGTCAGCTGGCAGATCCACTGGCACCTGGCTAATCCAGGGTCTCCTTGATTGGGAAATTTCAGCCCTCCTCCATGTATCTCTTACATTGAATTTTTTTTTTTTTTTTTTTTTTGTAAATGCTTACACAGAATACTGTTTTTAAATGTTGCAAGGCTGTATATAGGCTCCGCTGAAAAGGCTCCTTTGTTAATTCGTGATTTCGGCCATGGGAAAGGGAGATAGCAAAGATAGCACATATGTCATATGCTCATGATTTGTCTCTTGTTTCCTAGGTTTTCAAGGATAGAGATCAGGGATCTCTTTTATATGTGCTCAGTGTGATGGTTAATACTGAGTGTCAACTTGATTGGATTGAATGATACATAATATTGTTCCTGGGTGTATCTGTGGGGGAGCTGCCAAAAAAATTAACATTTGTGTCAGTGAACTGGGAGAGGCAGACCCACCCTCAATGTGGGTGGGCACCATCTATTCAGCTGCCATCATGGTTAGAATAAAGCAGGCAGAAGAAAGGGGGTGAAGCTGACTTTCAGCGTCTTCCAGTCTTCATCTTTCTCCCATGCGGGATGCTTCCTGCGCTTTAACATCAGACTCCAAGTTCTTCAGCTTTTGGACTCCTAAACTTAAACCAGTGGTTTGCCAGGGGCTTTCAGGCCTTTAGCACAGACTGAGGGCTATACTATCAGCTTCCCTACTTTTGAGTTTTGGGGACTCAGACTGAGCCACTACTGGTTTCCTTGCCTCATCTTGCAGATGGCCTATCCTGGGAGTTCACCTTGTGATCGTGGGAGTTGATTCTCCTTAATAAACTCTCTTTCATATATACATATATCCTATTAGTTCTGTCCCTCTAGAGAACCCTAATACACTCACCTAGTATGATGCCTGACAAATATTAGGTGCTTAATAGATATTTTGCATAAATAATTGAATAAATAAATGGAAAAGGAAGATGCACATATCCGGATGCAACATAGACCAAATTTTTAGCCAGGTATCCTTCAATTGGTCAGATGTTTTTCTCCCCAGTTTTAAAACACACCTTATACAGCACTCATCTTGTTATACTTTCTTAAATATTACATGGGCATACTTTCTTTTGCCCTTGTGATTTCAGCAGATGAATGCTCTTTTCATACCTGGATGTCAACATTTGCCTCAATTTACAGCTTTGCTTAAATCTTTCCTTTTCAGTCAATCTGAGTCAGAAGCAATCTCATCTTGTACTTAGTCATTTTCTTTTGCCTAATACTAGAATAAATCATTTCTAGCTGGGTCTCTGACACCCCAGTTAGAGTGAAAACTGCTTAAGGATATGGTTTACCTGTCATTTGTCTAAGCATTCTTCACAATGCCCAGCCCAGTTTCTTCCAAATGGTGTGTTTAGTTACATTTCTTGAATGAATAAATGAATGAATGCATAAATTAATGAACCAAATTTCTACCAAACAAAGGCAGGGACTTTGTCTATTCTGTTTATCCTTAGCTGTTAGTTCAGTGCCTGGTACATGGTAGGCGCTCAATAAATACTTACTGAATAAAAAAATGAATCACTGAATAACTAAATGAATTAATAAACAAAGTAGGGGGAAAACAAATCCAGACTTATTCCTATTTTAAGAAGTTACACTTTATGTTAGAAAATTATTTCATGGTTGATTTTAATGGTAATTCCTTAGAACAGCCCAGGAACTCAATTCTATTATTATCCTTGTTTTCATTCTTGCTCAAAGACCTTTTCCCAGGCAGTGAGAAAGAGAAATTGTGCACTATTCTCTCCAGGAGCTTCGTTTATAAAGTGAACTATTTCAGAGTTTATAACAAGGGATATGGGCTGTTGGAGTCTTTTCAGGCCACGTAGGACTGGGCTTGCCCTTCTAGGCAGAAATGGCAGTGCCTGCGTCCTACATGGGGTTATCTGGTAGATCACAAAATCCTTACTTTGGTCCCAAATATTTTATTTCTTGCTGGGACATATTCCCTGTGCTTGAGAGATTTAGGGTTCATTGAAGTGGTTGTCAGACTTTATCATCTGACTGAATCCTACTTCCCATCCTCTAAACATTCAAGTTTAGTTGATCTGGGGCCGAGTCCCAGCCAACTGAATTTTATCAGCCACCTCAGTCCCAAGATTCTGATATTGGTGGTCCATAGATCACACTTTTAAAATTTTTAAATTTTTTATTTTTGGAGATGGAGTCTTACTCTGTCACCCAGGCTGGAGTGCAGTGGCACAAACTCAGCTCACTGTAACCTCTGCTTCCCAGGTTCAAGCATTCACCTGCCTCAGCTTTCTGAGGGATTACAGGCACATGCTGCCATGCCCGGCTAATTTTTATATTTTAGTAGAGACGGCGTTTCACCATGTTGGCCAGGCTAATCTCAAACTCCTGACCTCGGGTGATCTGCCAGCCTCAGCCTCCCAAAGTACTGGGATTATAGGCGTGAGCCACCATGCCTGGCCAGACCACACTTTAAAAAACATTAATTGTGTCTGTGTGTGTGCGTACGTGTGTGTGTGTGTGTGTGTTTGAAGAATGCAAAAAAAAATAAATAAATAAGAGTGCTATAAATGCTGTGATGGATGTCTCATAAGACCCAGCAGAGTGAGAAAAGTAGTTGTTACCTTTTGCTAAAGATCTCTGGATTTTTGTTCAGTCTTAGATGAGCACTTTCTCTTTTGCCATAACTTGTAACAATTTTAGAATCCATAGAGGGAACAATTGAAGCCCTAAAGGGACTAGGATACGTGTAGAGGTTGACAATTTTGTTAAGGCTACTTCTTTCCTAGAAAAATCCCAGGAGGGTGCCCATTGTGTGTTATATATTTCTGAGAATCTTTCCACTAACCTTCCTGCTAGCAAAAGAATAATAAATGCTCACTATGCTGAGCATGTGCCCAGGATGAAGACAGCAGAAAAGAAGGGGTTACCATGGGACAAATGTGGTCCATGAGATATCAAGAAAATTGTTTCCAAGTCAAGCAGTCCATGAAATTTAGAATAACCAAATTTCATCTATTGAGTATTATGTCTCATCGTGTACCTAAACTTGGACTTGATGGTGCAGTTTCACTTAGAGTTCTATATTTGTCTTCCCTCATTATCCCTGTGGGTGGGATCAATGGAGGGTGGAGGTAAAAAGGTACTCCGTGAGTACTAAATAATCCTACTAACATCATATAGCTTTGAGTCACTGGAGATGTGTTTTATAAGCCTTGTTAAGTTTGATGTCTTTTACTCCTACTGCAATTATCTGTTGGAATTTTATAGGACTGTGGACATACCGAGAGGAGGATTTTAATTGTTAAGTACTTTCAGCATAATTGGTTCTCAATTGGAGGAGATGCCTTGGGTCTGGAAACTTGCCACATGTTAGCAGAGCATGTAGGTTCATTGCTCACCTGTGGAGTTGACAGATATAAGAGAATGTTCTGATTTGGCATCAATTTTGGCATTTAGTTGGCTTAACTGTCCTCAGGGCTGCTCCTAGGGCTTTTTATTTGTTAGCTGTGCCTGTGTTGGGTAGACACAGAGGCTTTTGCCTAGTCTCTTAGCTACCTGGGCTAAGACCCTGACTGTGGCAATAGGTGTCAGGCAGGAGGGAGTATGGCTGTATTGGTGGTCCCCAGACAAAGCCATGACTGGGGAAATAATCAATGTTGTTTTCAAATATTTTTATTGTATCTTTTTGCATGCCAAATTAAACCAGTGAAAAAGATATCTGTGTTACTAAATATGGAGGGAACTAAGACCTAGAGGAGAAATGGTTAAGTAAATAGTTGTACATCTATATGATATCAAATGCACAATAATTAGAATCATTACTTTGAATATTATTTAATAATATAAAAATTGCTTACCATGAATTATTAATTAGTCATATCAACAGCATTTAACTTTTTGCCACAAAATAAAAAAAATACTGAGTGGCATTTTTGTCAGAAAAAAAATGTAAAATAAATCTCATAAATCTTTATATAAATTAAATGCAAAGATTCTGGATTCAGACTTGCTTTGTTTAAAAAGTCTAGGTATCGCTGGAGGAAGATCCAAGATGGCCGTTTAGGAATAGCTTGGAGTCACAGCTCCTAGTGAAAGCGCAGAGGGTGAGTGGGCACCACATTTTTATTGCCCACGGACCAGGAGATTCCTAGGTGGAGGAGCCCCATGGGTCGCCAGCATGGCTGTTTTGGCCGGCGCAGTTCTTTTGGTCGGCTCAGCTGCTTTGCCTTGCGCTGGCTGCTTTGTTGGCGCCCCGGCTGGCGGTTCTCCATACAAAATACACTGGTCCGGGTGCCCTTTTGACTGGCGATTGGAGACCCGGGAAGTCATCTATTCATCTGATTAAAGAGGGGACTGAAAAGGGAGCCAAGCCAGGAGATTCTTGGGCACAAAAAGCTCCACGAATCTCAGCTCCGCTGTTTAAGCTGGTGCAGTGAGGCTGCAAGGAAAATCACACAGATCCTGGTGCCCTTTCAGCAGGAGACTGGGATAGAGTCGACAGTTCAACTAAAAAAGAAATAAAAGGCTCTGAGGCAGGGAGCCAGGTGATCAGGCTCGGCTGGTCCAACCCCCACAAAAGAACAGCAATCAGAAACTCTCTGGATTGAGAGTTTCAAAGCAAGTGCAGCTAAACCCGGAAGGATCCAGCTCTGTTGGGGAGGGGCGTCTGCCATTACCAAGGCACTCCACCACTAAGGAAGTAGTCCACCATTGCTGAGGCTGCCTGCCGTTGCCAAGGCAACCTGCCATTACAGAGAGAGTCAGCCAATACAGAGGCGGGCCACCATTGCCGAGGCAGTTATAACTACACCCATATAAACAAGACTGCAGGGAAGTTCACATGGCAGCTGGGCGGAGCCCACAGCAGCTCATCAAAGCCTCTGCAGGCAGACAGTGACCAGGCTGCCTCATTGCTGGGCAGCGCAGCCCTGAAAAAAAAAAGGCAGCAGCACAATGGAAACTCATAAATAAAGCCCTAACTCCCAGGGACAGAGCACCTGGGAACAAAAAGCGGTTTATGAGTTCTGCTGCAGCAGACCTAAACATACCTGCCCAGCAGCTCTGAATGAACAACGGAGCTCACAGCTCAGCACTTGAGCTCCTATAAAGGACAGACTGTCTCCTCAAGCAGCTCCCTGACCCCTGTATATCCAAAGAGTCACCTCATAAAGGAGAGATCAGACTGACATTTGGCGGGTATCCTAGTGGGACAAAGATAGCAGAAGAAGAAACTGGTAGCAACCCTTACTGTTCTGCAGCTGCTGCAGGCGATCCCCAGGCAAGCAGGGCCTAGAGTGTACCTCAGCAGTCCTACAGCAGAGGGGTCAGACTGTTAGAAGGAAAACTAAGAAACAGAAATAACTTCATCATCAACAAACAGAACGTCCACTTAGAGACCCAATCTGAGTCAGCAACTACAAAGATGACAGGTAGATAAATCTATAAAGATGGGAAGAAACCAGTGCAAAAAGGATGAAAACAACTGAAACCAGAACACCTCTCCTCCTGCAAGGGATGACAACTCCTCACCAGCAAGGGAACAAGGTTGGGTGGAGAATGAGTGTGATGAAATGACAGAATCTGACTTCAGAAGGGGAGTAGTAAGAAACTTCTGTGAACTAAAAGAACATGTTCTAACCCAATGCAAAGAAACAAAGAGCCTTGAAAAAAGATTTGACAAAATGCTAACGAGAATGGACAAATTAGAAAGGAATATAAGTGAATTGATGGAGCTGAAAAACATAACAAGAGAACTTTGCTAAGCATGCACAAGTTTCAACAGCTGAATTGACCAAGCAGAAGAAAGGATATCAGAGGTCGAAGATCAACTCAATAAAATAAAATGAGAAGGCAAGAATAGAGAAAAAAGGATAAAAAGGAAGGAACAAAGTCTCCAAGAAATGTGGGACTATGTGAAAAGAACTAATCTATGTTTGATAGGTGTACCTGAATGCGACAAAGAGAATGAATCCAAGCTGGAAAATACTCTTCAGGATATTATCCAGGAAAACTTCCCCAACCTAGCAAGGCAGGCAAATATTCAAGTCCAGGAAATACCTAGAACACCACAAAGATATTCATCAAGAAGAGCAACCCCAAGGCACATAATCGTCAGATTCACCAGGGTTGAAATGAAGGAGAAAATAGTAAGGGCAGCCAGAGAGAAAAGTCAGGTTACCCACAAAGGGAAGCCCATCAGACTCACAGCAGATCTCTCAGCAGAAACCCTACAAGCCAGAAGAGAGTGGGGGCCAATATTTAACATCCTTAAAGAAAAGAACTTTCAACCCAGAATCTCATATCCAGCCAAACTAAGCTTCATAAGTGAAGGAAAAATAAAATCCTTTGTGAACATGCAAGTACTCAGAGATTTTGTAACCATCAGGCCAGCTTTACAAGAGCTCCTGAAAGAGGCTCTACACATATAAAGGAACAACCAGTACCAGCCACTCCAAAAACATGCCAAATGATAAAGAGTATCAACACAATGAAGAATCTGCATCAACTATTGGGCAAAACAGCCAGCTACCACCAAAATGGCAGTATCAAATTCACACATAACAATATTAACCCTAAATGTAAATGGACTAAATGCCCCAATCAAAAGACACAGACTGGCAAATTGGATAGAAAGCCAAAACCCATCAGTGTGCTGTATCCAGGAAACCCATCTCACATGCAAGAATACACAAAGGCTCAAAATAAAGGGATGGAGGAAGATTTACCAAGCAAATGGAGAGCAAAAAAAAAGCAGGAGTTGCAATTCTCATCTCTGATAAATTAGACTTTAAAGCAACAAAGATCAAAAGAGACAAAGAAGGACATTACATAATGGTAAAAGGATCAATGCATCAAGACGAGCTAACGATCCTAAATATATATGCACCCAATACAGGAGCACCCAGATACATAAGGCAAGTTCTTAATGACTTACAAAGAGAATTAGACTCCCACACAATTATAGTGGGAGACTTTAACACCCCATTGTCAATATTAGACAGATCAACCAGACATAAAATTAACAAGGATATCCAGGACTTGAACTCAGACCTGGACCAAGCAAACCTAATAGACATTTACAGAACTCTCCACCCCAAATCCACAGAATATACGTTCTTCTCAGAACCACATCACACCTACTCTAAAATTGACCACATAATTGGGAGTAAATCACTCCTCAGCAAATGGAAAAGAATGGATATCATAACAAACAATCTCTCAGACCACAGTGCAATCAAGTTAGAACTCAGAATTCAAAAACTAACCCAGAACCGCACAGCTTCATGGAAACTGAACAACTTGCTCTTGAATGTTGACTGGATAAACAATGAAAGGAAGACAGAAATAAAGATGTTCTTCGAAACCAACGAGTATGAAGACACAACTTACCAGAATCTCTGGGACACATTTAAAGCAGTCTCTAGAGGAAAATATATAGCAATAAGTGCCCACATGAGAAGCAAGGAGAGATCAAAAATTGACACCCTATCATCAAAACTGAAAGAGCTAGAGGAGCAAGATCAAAAAAACTCAAAGTCTAGCAGAAGACAAGAAATAGCTAAGATCAGAGCAGAACTGAAGGAGAGAGAGACACAAAAAACCCTTCAAAAAATCAATAAATCCAAGATCTGGTTTTTTGAAAAGATCAACAAAATAGACAGACCACTAGCCAGATTAACAAAAAAGAAAAGAGAGAATAACCAAATTGATGCAATAAAACACGATAAAAAGGATATCACCACAGATTCCACAGAAATTCAAACCATCATCAGAGATTATTACAAACAACTCTATGCACATAAACTAGTAAACCTGGAAGAAATGGATGAATTCCTGGACACTTGCCTCCTCCCAAGCCTAAACCAGGAAGAAGCCGAAACCCTGAACAGACCCATAACAAGGTCTGAAGTTGAGGCAGTAATTAAGAGCCTACAACCCAAAAAACGCTCAGGTCCAGACAGGTTCACAGCTGAATTCTACCAGACATACAAAGAGGAGATGGTACCATTCCTTCTGAAACTATTCCAAACAATCCAAAAAGAGGGAATCCTTCCCAAATCATTTTATGAGACCAATATCATCCTGATACCAAAACCCGGCAGAGACTCAACAAGAAAAGAAAACTTCAGGCCAATATCCATGATGAACATAGATGCAAAAATCTTCAATAAAATACTGGCAAGCCAATTGCGACAGCACATCAAAAAGCTTATCCACCATGATCAAGTAGGCTTCATCCCAGGGATGCAATGCTAGTTCAACATACACAAGTCTATAAACGTAATTCACCACATAAACAGAACCAAAGACAAAAACCACATGATTATCTCAACTGATGCAGAGAAGGCCTTTAACAAAACTCAACAGCCCTTTATGCTAAAAACCCTCAATAAGCTAGGTATTGATGGAACGTATCTCAAAATAATAAAAGCTATTTATGACAAACCAACAGCCAATATCATACTGAAAGGGCAAAAACTGGAAGCATTCCCCTTGAAATGTGGCACGAGACAAGGATGCCCTCTCTCACCACTCCTATTCAATATAGTACTGGAAGTTCTGGCCAGAGCAATCAGGCAAGAAAAAGAAATAAAGGGTATTCAAATAGGAAAGGAGGAAGTCAAATTGTCTCTACTTGCAGATGACATGATTGTATATCTAGAATACCCTGTCATCTCAGCCCCAAACCTCCTGAAACTGATAAGCAACTTCAGCAAAGTCTCAGGATACAAAATCAATGTGCAAAAATCACATGCATTCCTATACACCAATAACAGACTTAAAGAGGGCCATATCAAGAACGAACTGCAATTCACAATTGCTACAAAGAGAATAAAATACCTAGGAATACAACTAACAAGGAACGTAAAGGCATCTTCAAGGAGAACTACAAGCCACTGCTCAATGAAATAAGAGAGGACACAAACAGATGGAGAAACATTCCATGTTCATGGTTAGGAAGAATCAATATCGTGAAAATGGCCATACTGCCCAAAGTAATTTACAGATTCAATGTTATCCCCATCAAGCTACCAATGACTTTCTTCACAGAGCTGGAAAAATCCACCTTAAACTTCATATGGAACCAAAGAGAGCCCGCATAGCCAAGTCAATTCTAAGCAAAAAGAACAAAGTGGGAGGCATCACACTGCCAGACTTCAAAGTATACTACAAGGCTACAGTAATCAAAACAGCATGGTACTGGTACCAAAACAGAGATATAGACCTATGGATCAGAACAGAGGCCTCAGAGGCAACACAACATATCTACAACCGTCTGATCTTTGACAAACCAGACAAAAACAAGCAATGGGGAAAGGATTCCCTGTTTAATAAATGGTGTTGGGAAAACTGGCTAGCCATGTACAGAAAGCAGAAACTGGACCCCTTCCTGACACCTTACACTAAAATTAACTCCAGATGGATTAAAGACTTAAACATAAGACCTAACACCATAAAAACCCTAGAAGAAAATCTAGGCAAAACCATTCAGGACATAGGCAAAGGCAAGGACTTCATGACCAAAACACCAAAAGCATTGGCAACAAAAGCCAAAATAGACAAATGGGACCTAATCAAACTCCACAGCTTCTGCACGGCAAAAGAAACAGTCATTAGAGTGAATCAGCAACCAACAGAATAGGAAAAAATTTTTGCAGTTTACCTATCTGACAAAGGGCTGATATCCAGAATTTACAAAGAACTAAAACAGATTTACAAGAAAAAAACTAACAATCCCATTCAAAAGGGGGCAAAGGATATGAACAGATACTTTACAAAAGAAGACATACATGAGGGCAACAAATGTATGAAAAAATGCTCATCATCACTGGTCATCAGAGAAATGCAAATCAAAACAACATTGAGATACCATCTCACGCCAGTTAGAATGGTGATCATTAAAAAATCTGGAGACAACAGATGCTGGAGAGGATATGGAGAAATAGCAACACTTTTACACTGTTGGTGGGAGTGTAAATTAGTTCAACCATTGTGGAAGACAGTGTGGCAATTCCTCAGGGACCTAGAAATAGAAATTCCATTTGACCCAGCAATCCCATTACTGGGTATATATCCAAAGGATTATAAATCATTCTACTACAAGGACACGTGCACACGAATGTTCATTGCAGCACTGTTTACAATAGGAAAGACCTGAAACCAGCCCAAATGCCCATCGATGATAGACTGAACAGGGAAAATGTGGCACATATACACCATGGAATATTATGCAGCCATCAAAAACCATGAGTTTGTGTCCTCTGTAGGGACATGGATGAACCTGGAAACCATCATTCTCAGCAAACTGACACAGGAGCAGAAGATCAAACACCACATGTTCTCACTCATATGTGGGTGTTGAACAATGAGAACACATGGGCACAGGGAGGGAAGCACTACACACTGGGGTCTGTTGGGGGGAAATAAGGGAGGGACAGTGAGGGGTGGGGAGTTGGGGAAAGGTAGCATGGGGAGAAATGCCAGATAAAGGTGATGGGGAGGAAGGCAGCAAATCACACCGCCACGTGTGTACCTATGCAACAATCTTGCATGTTCTTCACATGTACCCCAAAACCTCAAATGTAATAAAATAAATTTAAAAAAAATAAAAAAATAAAAAGTCTGGGTATCTTTCTCAAAGTCACCTAATTGCTGCATAATTTGAAAAAGCTGATTAACCTTATTGAGACTATTTTTAAATTTATAAAATGGGAATAATATTCATAGTACTTACTCCATAGACTTATTTCAACTATTTCAGATACTTATCTGTCTAAAGTACTCAATTCATTGCCTGGAACACAATAAAAGGTTGATAAATGTCATATACATGCACACATAAATGCAAACACACACATAGGTACACATACAAACATACTTTTACATGCCTTGTTGAAAAATCTTCTGTCTTGATAATCAATTTTTCTTTTCCTTCCAGCCCTCTGCCATTAGTGCTGAACAATGAGAGGAGGAAAGTTTCCATCAAGAATTGCACTGTCCAGTCCCATAGCCACTACCCATAGGTGACCATTGAGCACTTGAAATATGGCCAGCCCAAACTGAGATGTGCTGTTAAGTATAAAACTCACATTGGATTTTGAAGACTGCAGAAATAAGCTGGGGAGGGGGGTGTTTCTGGTTAGTTTTTAATGATGACACTACTTTTTTTGTAATTATAGGGTTTATATGATAGCATGGTATATTACCAAATTTTTTTTTGAACAATATGAAAACATACAAAATGTCTAAATTTTTAACAACATTGTTCATATACCAAAGTGTATTTCTGATAGGTTAAGTATGTTATTAAATAATAATTATACTTTTTTGAGAAAGGCAAAGACACAGACCCTCTATGACAACATTGAATTGAATATTCTTCTCAAAGTGATTATATTTGAAGCCACACTAGTACTTCTCTTCTTTTTCCTGCTCTTGAATTTTCAGTTGTACCTGCCTGAGGTTTCTGTTTGGATCCTGCTGTCACCTTAAACTCATCATATCCTAAACTGTATTTTTATTTTCTTCACAACTGTTTCCTATTTCTGATTTTCTTATTTTAGTTCTATTCTCACTGTCCTTATGACCTTACTTCAATTTCCTAAACCATATCAATAGATTTTCATTTGGGGTCTCTCCTATCACTTGATTCCATTTGTATTCATTTTGCCTGCCAAATCCAACCTAATCGTGCTAAAACACCACTTACTTAAAAAAAATTGAAAACCTTCAGTGGCACTCCTTTTTCTAAGATAAAATTCATGCCATTTAGCTTGCTATTGGGGCCCTTCCAGTCAACCGTGATTATCATTCTGGTCTTCTCTCTGATTTGTTGGTCCAGCTTTTCATTCTAGAAAATACAAATTTCCATCTAGCCTTTAAACATCACATATGGAGATGATAGAAATGTTTCACATTGCTCTTTACATAAGAAAAGAAGTAGGTTTTACAGGTTGGGAGTAGGAAGAAGAGATTTCAATTTTGGACGTCTGGAAGTTGATGTGCCTTTTAGATAAATTAAAATTTTCTTTTCAACTAACCTAACTGAGAAAGACAAGAAGCTGTTGTTCTCATGGGTTTGAGAAAGGGGAAGAGGTATAGAAAAAGAAGATTGGAGAGTCATTGGACAGTTCCTCAAGTTACAAGCTTCTGATTGCACTCCAAAATGCCCTGACTATAGAAAGATGATGTTTCAGATTTAGAGTTATTTGGGAATTTGCTCTGGGCTATTTTTTCAGGAAGGAAGGAGGTTTTGATATCAACCTTCAAAGGGCACATTTCCTAAAGGGTGAAGGAGATAAATGGAACTGCCTATGCTCTCATATTGAATTATTTCTGAGGCCTTGCACTTGTGAAGCTCTTTATGGTTTCTAAATAGTCTTTTTTTTTTTTTTCCTGATAATTAGCTCATGGAATTATCTCAAGACCACGAGCGACATATGATAGACAATATTATTGCCATTTTGGAGAAACCTAAATACAGAATTTAGCCGACTTTTTCAAGAACACAAAGCTACATTTTGATATTATCTTCCAGTGCTGATTTCAGTGTTCTTTATATTGCAAAATGCAAAAATCACTCATTGCCTGAACTGTCCAGTCTTGACCTGTGAAGTGGATGTTTCCTGGTTTATCTGTAAGAATTGGCTTTTCACTTGCAGAGGTGAGTTTCTCCTGGGAAATCCATGGCAAAGTTTTCATTATATACACTATTCAAATATTATTTACATTGGTTTTTGGTTGAGGGAAAACATAATATCCTGCTAATTCTTACCTTTACAATTCAAAGAAGTTTGACATATGCAGTAATCCAACCTCCATTTCTAAATGTTTATTTTTTTATTATAAAAGTAATGAATGTTCATTATAGTAATATTGGAAAATGCAGAAATGTGAAAAATAGAATTTATTTTTATTTTTATTCAGCTATAATTTGCATACAGTGAAATGCACTGATCTTAAGTGTAAAGTTTGATGAGTTTTGAAAAGTTTTCACACCTATGTAAACTATACCCTATTCAAGATATAGAACATTGCCATCACCCTGACACCATTTTTCTGTCTCTATCCTGCCTTTCTCACTCCAGGGAATTGCTGTTTTTATTTTTATTAGGAAAGTGGAATTAACAAAAAATACTCAAGTCCCACCACTCGGCAATCAATCACTGCTTAACCTAGCAGCCATCTTTTGAGGTCACTGATGATTTCCTTCGTAATTCCATACCTTGGCTTGGCACAGCCTTTTCTCATGATTCCTCTCACCCTCCTAGCTGCTACTTCTCTGTGTACTTTGCTGAGTTCTCCCTATCTTCCCATCGCTAATTGAACAGGTTCAGCATTTGGTCCTCTTTTGTTCCCTATCTGTACACACTTCATAGTGATATCATCAAGTCAGATGGCTTTCAGTGCCATCTCCAAGTAGACAGTTCCTAAGTTTACACTCATAACTCTCATCTCTCCCTTGCACTTGAGTACTATATCCAAGAGCTTCCTCACATTCTCACATGATTGTCTAACTGACCAGAACCTCTAATGCAACATATTCCAAATCTAAGCCTTGATGTTTTTTTTACCACAAACCTGCTCCTCCTTAGGGTTCTCATCTCAGAAAATGACATCTCTAGCTGCTTAGGCCAAAAGATATGCTGGCATCCTTGACTCCACTCTTTCTTTCATAACGTGTGACAAACCCATTAGGAAATCCTGTCCTCTCCACTTCAGAGTATGTAGAGAATCCGACAGATTCTAGGTGATTCCCACACAAACATTTGAATCCAATCCACCTTCATCATTGTTCCTCTGGACTAATGCAGTAGTTTTACAAGTGGTTGGCCTACCACCCTGTAATTCATTCTCCATGCAGGAGGTAGACACAATCTTTTAAAGTATTAAAGGTTTCTCCAAAGCTACAATGATTTGTTATATTTAATTTTACATTTTGCTTTTTTTCACTCAATTTCACGTCATTTCAATTTTTCATGTCATTACAACTATAAACATAATTTTCAGTGGCTGAATTGTTATTATAGGAGGAGATACACCATGATTTTTTAATCCAACCCCTTGTTGTTGGACATTTAGACTATTATTTTAACTACCATTAATAACATTGTCAAGAACATCTTGGTTCATAAAGTTGCTCACCCCTTATAGTTATAGTATTGGATCCATAGCCAGGAATTTCTGAGTTAAAGGATATAGACATTTGGAGGCTGTAGCTACATATGTCAAGTTGCTTTTAAAATGAAATTGATCAGTGTATACTCCCACTAGTAGTACTAACAACAAAAATCATGTATTTTTTTCTAAATAGATTTAATTTTATTTACAACTTTATAGAAAGTATTAACGATTAATCCAACATGACTTATATTTATTGGAATTTAATAAAATATATTACATAAATTCGTTTAGAATCCATTTGCTATTATTAATTATATGTCAGTGCAGATAGTACTATTCAACTGTATGCTCACAGAATTGGGATGCCACATAGTAAAGTTGCTGAGGTTTGGAAACAGAAAGACATGAGTTTGATTAATGGCTTAATCAGTTTAGTAGCCCTGAATTTGAGCAAACCACTTATGATTTTTGAGCCTCCATGTTTTCACCTATGCAGTAAGGATAATAAAAGCTGCCTTGCAGAAATGTTGCAAAGATTAAGTGAGATAATGTTCATAAATCACTTAGCATGAGGGTGGTGCTCATAAATATTAGTTTCTATTCTCCCTTCCAAAGTAATCTGTCCTAGGTTTAGATTCTCACCCTAGCCTACATGGAAATAAACTGCAAGCAAGCCATTTCTCCTGTGGCTTTCTGAACTCCTGTGAATATAAGAGAGTTGCTTATTTTGCTTTGTTCAGTGCAAGGTAGACAGTGTCACGTCAAGATGTGAACAGCCTCACGTGGGGCTTCCTGTATGAGGACTGGGACTGAAGAGGTGGCTGGAGTCCTGATGCTGAGTGGTGATGGGGTTAAAGAGGGGAGGGGGCAAACAGGGGAGACAAGCTGAGGGGCAGAACTATGCCGGCTCCAGAATGAGGATGAAGTGGAAAGCAGGAGTCCGAGGCTGGCTAAGATGAATGCCATTCCTAGTGATGAGGTGCAGATGAGAAGGCAGGAATCCTGGAGCAACACACATAAATCAGCATACCAACATTAATGTCTACTTTTAAAAACTCTTTACTTTGAAATAATTTCTAATGTACAGAAAACTTGTAAGAATAGTACAAAGAACTTCTGTAGACCCTTTTTCAGATTAACCAATTTTAAACATTTTGTCATAGTTGTCTCAGCTCTGGGTGTGTATGTGTGTGTATTTACTACTTAATGCTTTCGTGTCTTTTTTAAGAAGAAAGATTTTCTCCTATGTAAACATATTATAGTTATCAAATTCAGGAAACTGGACATTGATACACTTTAATCTACAGTCCACATTCTAATTTCATTAATTGTCTCAATAATGCCTTCTATTACATTTTGTAATCCAGTCTAGGATTGTACAATGTATTTAGTTTTCGTGTCCCTTTAGTCTCCTTTAAACAGGAATATGTCTTGTCTTTTCTTGATTTCACATATTGACATTTTTGAAGATTATAAACCAGTTATTATATTTTAATATTTTTTTGAGACAGAGTCTTGCTCTGTCACCCAGGCTGGAGTGCAGTAGCATGATCGTGACTCACTGCAGCCTCAACCTCCTGGGCTCAAGCGATCCTCCCATTTTAGCCTCTTAAGTAGCTAGAACGGCTGGCATGTGCCACCATACCTGGTTAATATTTTATATTTTTTGTAGAGATGAGGTTTTGCCATGTTTCCCAGGCTGATCTCAAATTCCTGGGCTCAAGCAATCTTCCCGCGTTGGCTACCAAAGTGCTGGGATTATAGGCTTGAGCCACCATGCCTGGCCTGGCCTGTTATTTTATATTATGTCCCTTAACTTGGGTTTTGCAGAACTCATGTTTTAAACCTGCTTTTGAATAACATGTCTCTTGCAAGAGACTGCAATTAGACTCTCTGTCCAGATTGAGCTGGACTCAAGAATTCTAGATAGAGCAGGATGTGTGGAGCATCTCTAACCACTGGACATAAAGCAGCTAGTGAATGTGGGGAGTGAAGGCTGTAGGGTGGGGTGGAGCCCTTGTGCCTGAGTCACGGGTGTAAGCTCACATCAGTGGACTGTCAGGGACCTTGAGGGGTCACCAAGCCATATGCTTGGACTTCAGCAGAAATGCACATTTCTAGTCTTGTAGATGTGCCAGTCTATTTTTAAAGCCCTCCAGGGAAAGTTATTCTGTGTGTAGCTTCCACACTGGTGCTCTCGCCTCTGCTGTGTGAAGTTTTCTCTGCTGTTCCCTAACTTCCTCATGGAGCAGATCTTACACGTTTTTCTCATCCTGTTTTCTGCAAGGGCTGTCTGTGAGACGTGAGCCCTTCATTTTGTACAGAGAATTGTATTTTATCACTCGCCCTCAGGCTTCTTTTCTTTAGGTTAGGCTAAAGAAAAAAAGAACCTTACACATACAAGGGTACAGTATTGTTACTTGTGTACTAACAACAATATATCATTATATTAATAACTACACATCATCATAGCAATAACTCATTTCATTTTAGCATTGGACATACCATGGGGACACATTAGAACATTTTTATAGTCATTTATTTTTTCTTTTCTATTATAAAATAATGAATGTTTATTGTAAAGTACAAATTCAACATAGATGAGGTAAAGAAGAGGAAAATTTCATCTCCTTTCTTCTTCCATACCCTGAATCACATTCCCCAAACTGAATCACTATTTATAATTTTTATGTATGTAATTCCAGAAATTTTTTATATAAATACAAGAATACTTACACACATATACATACACAATCTATAAAAATTAAAATAGGATCATATATATATTAAAATTTGATGATGTTTTCTGAGTATAAAAATAATATACATTATTTGTGTAAAATATAAAAAGAGCACAAAAGAGATTATTTAAAAAACACCCATAATTCCACCACTCACCTCCTTAATGTTTGAATATTTTCTTAGACTTCTTTTTAATGTATGTGTATTACCATATATTCTCTTTAATGTTGTTCTCTTCCTTGATTAAGTAAGCATCTTAGGCTGTTTAATGTTTCTCTTCTTAATTTGGGGCCCAATTGAATATAATTCTCTCATGAGATGAGGTTATGGTAGGCAGTAGAGAAACAACAGACTGGCAAAGAGTCAGGAGACCAGGCGTGCAGAAATATTCCCAGGAAGCAATAGATGTCCTAAAAAGGAGCGCAGCATTGATTACCCATAAACCACTCAATGAACAGGGCTTCTGATAGCATTAAGATGTGTCTTCTATGTGTAAGACCAGATTTCTTCATTTGTTACTAATTCATCACTGTGGGCACTCCTGGTAATAAAACATTGAATAACGAAAACATGAACCTTGACCTCATTTTTTTGCACAGTTTAATGGATTCTTCTTTTTTGTGTGCCACAGAAACCAATGGCTGAAACTCAATATTTTCTGGTCTACTTTGGTTTTGAGATTTTGTTTCTTCTCTTGTTTTACATTGTGAGTCTACGTATGCAAAACTTACTATGGGTAATTTTTCAAATCAGTTCTTCTTGATGCATTCAAAACTTTAGAGAATGGCTGTTATGTACTGTATTGCTGAAAAATTATTCAGACTCAGAATATCTCAGGAGAAGGAAGACTATGAATACCTTACTTTAGGATGGCCATATCAGTTTCTCTATTCATGCCCACCTCTTGAAGTGGACTGAGGCACAGTGCCCAGTATTCTGAGACAATCCAGAAAAAGAAGGCAAATAGTAACGTTCATCACATAACTTCTATCCTTTAAGTATAGTAAATCTTGGAATTTGTGTCACAGATCACACCTGGGATCATAGCCCCCCCTCCACTCTGTTCCCATGCCCCTTTCTGCTCATCAGTTTGGGATCTGAGTGTTCAAGTGATAACAGGGTTGTAGCAGTCTCCTAACTACTCTCTTTTCTCATCCCCACTTTCATCACAGAATAGGGTTTCTGCATGGGTTCTCTCTTCTCATCTCTGGCTGGTCACTCCATTTAACATGGTAAAGACCCTCTTATACTCTACCTGTTGGGCATAGACTGAGATTTTCCCAGTATTTTTTGGTATCTTTGTTCTGTTCTCTATGGCTCGGGCAGGGATCCTGCTGCAGGAATTGATCTCTGGTGACTACAATCGCCTCAGTTAGCCTCTTGAATTCTTTTCAGCCAATCTTCATAAGCTTCATCTGTAAGAATGAACAAATATTTATTGAGTGCTCATTATGTGCCAGGTGTTATTCTAAGTTTCTAGGATACATGAGTGAACAAAGGATCAAGATCTTGCTTCTTATAGGTCTTGCATTCTAGTCAATGTTTCAAGAATGAGAGATTGCCATGTATGGGCTGGGACCATCATGCCCCATCAGACACCAAGCAGTTCTCCCAGCTGTCCACTCTGGTTAACACTGATAGTTTCCACCAATCTCATCTTGCTTTTTTTTTTTTTTCTCTGCTTTGTCTCTAAATCTACCTGCATTATGGCAGATATTGCTTTTATAGAATATTTTCTTCCTCAGTATGTGCATCCCTTCTTCTGAAAGTCCCTGTGGCCCAAAAGGATCCAAGTGCATATTTGCAGTTGACAAAACCAGCCAGTTCCCCCCACCACTTTTTTTTTGGAATCAGTTAATAGATGGCAAAAGCCCAGGGTCATTGAAAATAAATGTATAATATTTATTATGCTTGTTACAAGTAGAGGTTAAGATCATGACACAATGAGAAAATAGTTTTTGTGCCCATGGAAATGATTTGCATTTGGGAGGGTTGGGGTGACCAAAACCTTCTGAAGTAAAATGCCTTAAAATATGGAGCCTCCAGAAACTAGTGTTGAGAATAAACTTCATTTCTCTTTGGGATTGTCTGAGATGCCCTGTGCTTGTTTGTCCTATTTGTATTTTCTTTCTTCTATGTGGTTTCTGGGATCATTGTGCTATTTTAGCTCTTACTTAGCCATACTCCCTGTTGAGATGCTAAAATATCCTGAAAGTGGCAGTGCTAATTTTTTTGCATAGCCAGGAGGTGGATAGTGCAGGGTTGATTTGTAATGACACTTTACTGTAGAGTAAATTTTTAGCTGTAATGATATTTTGGGCTGTTCGATCCCATCAGATTTGGAGAAGTTTGAATTACCTTAAATAACTAGAACACAGACACTCCTATGCTACCCCTGAGACATGCTCACTGAAGCGTGGAAATTAATTCAGATATGCATTCAAGCTTCATTTAATTTTAATCTAAGGGTTTATAGAATTATTTACCGATATTTGGGAAATGAAAGTTATTCCATGAGGAAAGTCTGATTGAGGATGGCAACAAGAACAACTCCATAGTTCAATGTTTATGAACCTTCTGTCTTGGTTAAGGAAACCATAGCAGATTAACAATGACTGCACTGCACATTCTTTGATACTCTTCTTATAAAGAAATGGGATCTATTTTTCCACTCCTCGAGTCACAGGTTAGCCTGTGACTACTTTGACCTATTGTGTACAGTGGAAATGATACTTCAGTTCTAGACATAGCTCTTAAGTGACCTGAAGGTTTTGCTTCTCATTTTGGAGCTGTGAGCTGCTGTGTAAAAAGTATGACTACCTTTCTAGAGGGGCAATGTGGGAAGACTCTGACACAGAATGAAGAGGGAGAGGAACTCGGCCGAGACCAGCTTTCCAGCTGTTCCTGCCAAGTCACAGGGAAGTGGATGAAAAATTCAGTGTGAAAATGATCTTCCAGTCCCATTTCCCCCAGCTAATGTCACATGGTTTAGTGATAAACCACCCAGTTAAGCCTTTCCCAAGGCTTTGACCCATGAAATTGAGAGCAAAATAAAATGGTTGTTTTAAGTTGCTGTATTTTGGGCAATAATCAATAAAAGAAATGGAAATTTTTGTTTGAATTTAGGGTTCAACTTTTTAGAAATAAGATATTTATTTATTCATGCATGTATCAACCTATCCATCCACCAAACAACTTACCAAATTGTTGGGCTAAGCCAACAGAGAAGGTCTAATAGAGTTTTAGCTTTACCGTGATTTAACATCAAATTACGGAGTTTTATTCAAGAAATGAGACTCCCTTTTAACATATTTGTTTCCATTTATTTCGAACACATTGAGGACCTGTCATGTTCCAGTCAAGGTATAGAGTGCTGAAGAAACAATGGTGACTAAAACAGTGTGGTCTATATCCTCATGACGCTTATTTACAATGGGGAAATAAAAAATAAATCTTCTAATATGTACAATGTGATAATAATACTGATTTCACAGGACTTCTGTGAAGATTAAATGATATAATGAATGTGGAAACCTTTTGTAAGTATTCTTTATAAAAGTAAAAGCGTATTGAGTGTTGATAGTAGTAGCAGAAGAGTTGTAGGTATTTAACACTCAAAGTGAAAATACAGTATGTATAAGTCATAAGTGATCACCTATAGCAAGTGCTATTGCTCGGGTTTTGGTTTTGGGCTCCTTATTGGATGTTAGTGGATCTAGTAAACTTTTGAAATGATAAGCCAGAAGTTGTATGGATATGTATATGCACATTATATTTTTTATCATAAACTCAATGTTTTCGTTAGATTTTCAAAGGTGTTAGTAATCCTGAAAGGTAAAGAACCATTGCTCCATAGATAAAGGCAACTGTAATGTATTAAACACCTTCTAGAAGCCAACTACCTATTCAGTATTTTTATTACACTAATTTAATCTATACAATCTTTATGAGGTGAGGACTGTCATAACCACTGTACAGATTAAAAACCAAGACTCAAAGAGGTTAAGTGACTTATCCAAGTTTAATAAATGAATGGCTTGGGATTCCAGTTCAGCTATGTTTGACTCCAAATGTCTTTCTACTGCATCATATATATCAGGCAGGGTTCTTAGTTGTAAGCTATAATACTCAATTATGCTCATTCAAGCCAAAAGGAAATGCACTGGGATGATACTTCAGCTCAAAAAACTTACGGGAAGAATGGAGAACCAAAATCATGTCTCAGACTACCACAGTGTCTAAGGAATGGGTACTTTCACTTACATTGCCAGCATCAATTAGAGATTAACAGGAGAGAAAAGGAAAGGAAAATTAATTTGAAAAAGAAACTACAGTGTGTATGTATATTAGATTTGGCATGGTAAATAAGGAAATATAGCTAGCTTATATTTCTTATTTCTGTCTTAGGCCATGCACCTTAGTTGGTGTTTCTGATGGCTATCCTCTACTGCTCACCCTATTATGCAGCTTTTGCTAATGAGGTTAGCCAAGATCCCTTCATTCTGGAGGGACTGAACCCCCTGATGGTTATGGGTTGTGACAGCCTTCCAGCAAAACTTATTGCCTTATATTACAGTGATAAAAGGTAGCCCAGGAGAGCTCTTGGTTTTGGTTGATTTGTTTGTTCTTCCAAACACCCATCTGTCCCCATAATGTAGGTAATAGATCAGTGGCTTCAGCCAGTCCTGTAAGCCTATGAGCCTGTTAGTGGTTAGTTGGTACAATGAAGAGCCTGGAATAACTACTTACCTGTCTTAGTTTCTGGCTGAGTGGAAGCATTTTGGGGGACCCTGGTAGACATATTCCACCTTTGAATACAGAAAACTTTAAGCAAGTAGTGTCCAACGTCAAGGGGAGAGAAAGCAAAGATTTTGTGAGAGATCTGTTTGAAATAACAGGGAGAGGTGCCTTTCTATTTTCACAGCTTGGTTCCAGCACCTGTCTTCAGCCTGAAAGAAACTTTATATTCTGGTAACTGGTCCAATATCAATTACTACATTTTTCAGGATAGCACCCCAAACTCACAAGGTGTTTTTCTTCCAGCTGATGTTATAAATGGTCTGCAGCTTCCCATTCTTTGATTCTGTAAAATCAATTGCTTTTGGGTGATATTTAATGAAAGCAATAAAATTCAAGGGCAACTGTATCTTAATTTATATACATAAAGTGGCTTACTTTATGAGAAACAATGTCATATGTGATACATAATAGGGTAAAAAAAATTAAGTAAGATCACATGGTGGTGATGTTTGCAGACATAAGGTAGAAAGGAAAAGCAAATCTAGAAGACATGCTTATTTTAGAAAGAAAAAAAATCACGTTGTCTTTATGAAACCCAGGCACTCACTGGGATCTAGGATTATGACACCATGTCAGAGATTCAGATTTTGTCCGTGGTGCAGGATCCAGGCAAGACAGTGAGGGATAGTCCACATTGTTGAGCCTATGCATGGCTTCGATCACTGCCCCATGAGTACTTTATTGTTGAGCACTTTGAGTAACCACTGGAGTGTTTGGGAGAGCAGAACAATTGACATCCACAAAGTTGTTAGTGTTATCCATTTGTTTATCCAGAGCTGATTCTGTAGTGCAGCTTTTTGACAAAAGTTCATGTGAAACACAAATACTATGCTTGTGGCCCATTCTGAAAAGTCCATCAGTCAACCTCTTCACTAAACCACATTGTCATAGATTCTCTAATCTTGCTCCTTAGAAGCCATTTTCCACCTGGCCGACCTACTGACCCCTGCTCATGATACAGTATGGATCTCTACATCATGCCACACCTCCTCAGAGTAAACAATGAGATGTTTCTTTCTTTTTAATACCAAAATTTCCCTACTCTACTCCTTTACAGAGCCATGGCAAAGCACTACAACTGCTGCCAGAATATTGTGCATGTAGCAACTTCTGCAAACCAGGCCTAACTTTTTCCTACTCAGTCAGTAAACTTATCATAGAGAATAGTGTCCTCTGGCTCTGCCTGCCACCTCATAAAAGACATCTAGCTGGATTGTAGTTACCAGGTTCCAAAAGCCAAATACATTTGCTTTAATAAAGAGACCACACTTCAGAAAGAAACAGCAAATAGAAACAATAGCTGATACCTTTGTCTTAATCTCCTATCAGTCTGTAAGTTTCACTTCTCTTCTGCTCTTCCAGACACTTGAGTTAGATGAGAATGTGTTAAAAAATCTTTATTCCTGCATATTTGATGATAGCACTAATCTGTAAGATTCCTTCAGGGATGTGGTATTACTTTACATTTACTTTTTTTCAGTAGAGCATGTGTTTCTACTGGGCCTTTCTACCATATATTTCTGTGAGGATTCTGATAGCTGACATCAATTCTAACTACATAATCAAGAACTAGGAAAATAACCACAAGATGACTTTTGGATCTCTCTCTGTGCTTATTCGTGGGGATGATTTTTGGTCAAAATTCCATTAATAACTTCACCGTCATTAACTTCCACTATATGTAAGCACTACAGTCAACTCGGATTCAAGGATTAGTGTTAACACAGATCCAATGTTAGACCACTCCTGAAAATGTGTTTGTAGCTTGTTTGTTTTACTTTCTGCATTGCAACTTTAATTGACACAGATCACATGGGAAGGTATAGGAAGAAGAGTCACACTTCAGTACATAATTTTAATCATACTATAGGGTCCTTTATTGAGACTATCTGGCATTTTCTTCATTCAGTGTTTCTGGAGTAGTAAATTGAGAATTTGATGAGGGAATCTGACTCTGTTGTGATGCCCCAAGTAAATCCTCTGATTGATGGACTTGGAATTGTTTTGTTATATCACTTAAGTAGAATTTGTTTATTTCTATTTCAGAGCCAGGGACCCCTAATCAATTAGTCGATACCAAATATTCCTGTAAGTATAAGTCATTTCAATTAATCCTCCAGCTTTTGTGGTATGGTGACCACATAAAAACTGACTCTAACTTTTAATGGCCCCTTGACATCTGCAACCCTCAGGATCTTGGAATCAGGAGTCCATTTCCACTGAAGTAACTCCCAACAACATCTCTGGCTTATAGAAAACAGCTGCAAAAGCAATTTTTAGCTGTACTGGTGTGCTTCTCATCAGTGTGTTTCTTAATAGTCTTGTTAATAAAAGTTCTTCTGAGGCCTCTTGGGAGACATATTTAGGGTTTCATATATGAGTCACATAGAAAATATCCATTTCAATGTTTCAGTCCCGTATATTTTAGAATTACTTTCTCTATATTATACCAGAAATTTAAGCCATCCTAAATCATTTAGCATGGGCCACTGATGAAGTTCCAGGTTTTAGACTACTCACTAAACCAATACTTAGAACCTCTCTTTGTTATTGGAGTTAACATATTTACCCTACAGTATTTGGTAAACGTACTTATATCAACATATTCTGACTGAACAAGAATTATCTTCTACCCTTCTTCCATATATTCTTATATTTTCACTCACATAAACTAGTCATATATGGAAATCATCTTGTTGTATAAACTTTCTTCTCTTGAGTTTGATTTTGTAATTTCCTTCACTGGAGCACATTGAAATATGACTCTAAATGTTTGGAAAGCACAAGGGATGAGTGAGGGGTTGGAGTAGAGGATGAGGAAAATTGCCTTGCAAAGTAAGTATCTCAGGTAGTGTCATTAGAATGACTTAAAATGAGGCAGAGACTGGCTTAAGAAACAGAAGAGGTGGTATTTGTTCAGGAAATAGTGGTTTGGTGGGAATCAGAGATCCGAGGTACTCTTGAGTCCCCTGAATCCTCCCATGTGTATTCATTCGTGTATCCATTCACATTTTCATCATGAATCACTTGCTGGTCAGTGTTCTAATTCATGCAAGAGTACTGGCAGGGTAATGGACTCAGCTGACTATATATGTAATTCAATAACAAATGGGATCAGCTTTTTTTTTTTTTTTCCCAGTGAAGCAGCAAGATAGAGATTATTTTAGCCCATGGTATCAATTTATCAATCTTTAAGAAGTAGCCTTTTCAACCCAACACCCTTAAATGTTTTTTGCCCTTCATGTTGTTCCATGACTATAGCAATTGGTTCTGTGAAATCTTTGTTTCAATGGAAAATTTATTCCACAGAACCATAGACAACACATTAAGTTCATTTTATCCCTGTGTATTATGTCTGTAAAAACCTGTTCTGTAATTGTAGCTGATTTTAAAAAATTTTATTCAGCTCTATTCAGGCCAGAGAACCAATCATAGATTTTACCCACTTCCAGTGTGGCACGTATATTCCAGAGACAATTGTAAAAATATCTAATATTCTAACACATCCCTTTTGCAGCATGACATGCTGTTAGTCTGCCCCTCTCCCTGTGAAACTGAATTAGCCATGGTGATAGTGCATGGTTTTTTATTTATTTTTTTAAAGACAAAATCTCAGTCTATCATGAAGGCTGGAGTGCAGTGATGTGGTCATAGCTCACTATAGCCCCAAACTTCTGGGCTCAAGTTTTCCTCCAAACTCAGCCTCCTGAGGAGCTGGGACTACAGCTGCATGCCACCATGCCTGGCTAATATTTTAAGAAATTTTTTTGTAGAGATAAAGTCTCACTATGTTGCCCAGGCTAGTCTCAAACTCCCGATTTCAAGCGATCCTTCTGTTTCTGACTCCCAAAGCACTGAGATTACAGGCAGGGGGCGCCATGTCTCGCTGCTCCTGCATGGTTTCTCCTGCTTGTTGAGAAGCAGCACTTTAGTTCTCTTTTGGTCTCGTGACAGAAGTTTTGCTCAGGATGCTACTTCTTGTATCACAGCACCCATGTTTTTTGTTTTTGTTTAGATGGAATCTTGCTCTGTTGCCCAGGCTGGAGTGTAGTGGCACGATCTCTGCTCACTACAACCTCTGCCTCCCAGTTTCCAATGATTCTTCTGCCTCAGCCTCCCAAGTAGCTGGGACTACAGGTGCATGCCACCAAACCTGGCTAATTTTTTTATTTTTTGGTAGAGACAGAGTTTTCACCATATTGGCCAGACTGGTCTCGAACTCCTGACCTCGTGATCTGCCTGCCTTGGCTCCCAAACTGCTGGGATTATAGGTGTGAGCCACTGTACCTGACACCAGCCCCCATATTTTAAGAAGCTCAAGCCACATAGAAAGACTACATACATGTAATCTGGTAGGCAGTCCCAACTAATCTTAGCCTTTGAGTTATCCCAACCTAAGCACCAGATATGTGGGTGAAGAAGCCTCCAGATGATTCTCACCTTCAAGATCTGATTAAGTCTGAGCCATGTGATTTTTCCCAGATGAAGCCCCAGATACTCTGGAGCAGAGACAAACCATCCTTGCTGTGCCGTATCTGAATTCCTGACCCAAAGAATCTCTGAGCATAACGAAATGGTGGTTGCTTTATGCCATTAAATTTGAGTTGATTTATTACACAGCAATAAATACTTGGAACACTAGATAATGTTACTGCAACTATTTTTGGTACTAATTTTTTTTTTTTGTATCAGCGAATATTCTTGGGTTCTAAGTTGTAAGAAGAAAAATGACCGGCTCTGGATGCTTTAAGCATAGAAGGAATTCATTGAAAGGATATTGCACGTATGAGACTATCTGGTAAGACTGGTGAGCCGAGTTCAGGCATTTTGTTGCCAGAACCAGAGGCAAAATTACTCATCTGCACTCATTTGAAAGAAAAAATGACACAACCCCTTAGCACTAGATGCTTCAATTTACAGTTCCATCTTCTAAGAAACCAAAATTGGGCTGCAAGAGATATGACCATTGTCTTAGAAACTGGTTGTTGCTACCATTGCTGCCACTGCCAAAACCAGTAAGAATTCTCTCAGAACCCTTCTTGGTTTTTTTTTGTTTGTTTGTTTTGTTTCACTTGTCATGGCTCAAAGTCATGTGCTTTTGACCAGCTAATTCTAGCTCAAAAGCAACCAAGGTATTTCCAACTTTACTTGTGGGAAGTGAGCTGAGAAGGTTGGTATTAAAATGGATGTAACATAGTTTGGACTTACCTAGCTCATGGGTTGTTTTGGTAGATATGCTTTGAAGTGGCTGAGGTTTAGCTAATCCCCACAATATGACAACTAGGTTATAAGGAGACTAAACCTCTGACCAAATTCTGCAATGCATACAAATACTTATTAGACAAATTTTCATTATCAAAAAGGCACAAGATAGTTCCCACAACCTGCTCTGTAAGCTCGATGAAATCCAGTTCCCTTATGTTTTTTCATGCTCTGACTACATCCCATATGAAAAACTTCACTTGAGGCAGATAGGACAGAGTAGTTCAGATAGGCAGATAGGCAGGCAGTTCACAGAGGCAGGATCCTGTGCCTCAATTGGCCTCGGATGACTAGAAGTTCCCAAATGAATGGTTGGAAAATGGTTGTTCAGGAATTAATCCTAAGAGTCTGTTTTTTTTTTTTGTTTTTTTTTTTTTTGAGACAGAATCTCTCTCTGTCGCATAGGCCTGAGTGCAATGGTGTGACCTTGGCTCACTGCAATCTCCACCTCCCAGGTTCAAGTGATTCTCTCGTCTCAGTCTCCTGAGTAGCTGGGATTATAGGTGTGTACCACCATGCTCAGCTAATTTTTGTATTTTTAGTAGAGATGGGGATTTTACCATGTTAGTCAGGCTAGTCTCAAACTCCTGACCTCAGGAACCTCCCACCTTGGCTTCCCAAAGCGCTGGGATTACAGGCATGAGCCACCACTGCCAGCCCTGAGAGTCTATTTCTAAGGGAGCTGGCTGGGATCCCCATAGGATTCTATTTCTTTAGACTGTACATGCAACAGTGGAGATTGTCTCTAAATTATTTTAACTATATTTTTGAGCTACCTTTAATTTCCTCAACCAATTAATGTCATTAATTTCACCATTGCAAACCATTTTTTGACATTTTGTGTAATAATGAATGGTACACCTATTGTTGATCAAGACATGAGTAACAGAAACACAGAATTATTCCTAATATGAACTGACCACTACTAGGCTGTGTTCTTGATGATATGCTAGTCTAACTAAATTATTACATATTTGCTTATTCTTAGTGAGACACAGATATATTATGTAATATGGGCTGAAAGATTTTTAAATAAATTGCAGTTATCACAACAGTAGTTCCAGTATAGAAAGTGACTTCAGATGCTGGGCAACTGAAAATATGATAAGTATCTCTGACACCATGTCGCCTCCTGAATTTTATGTAAATATTGATATATTAGGTTGATGCAAAAGTAACTGTGGTTTTTCCCATTACTTTTAATGTAACCTAATATAATACAACCTAATAAAATGCAAATAGCAGGTGATGTCCAACCGAGATCAGTGGGAGATTTGGAAGTCATGAAATCACATATATGGCCTCAACTCCTGAGTTTCTTTGAAGAAAACAATGTATCATTCTGATAGAAACTTTCTAGGGACAAAATATTACCCCTTCAGAAATAAATGTCTCCCATGTAAGCCCAACATGCAAACAGGTTTGATACAGTGTTTAGAGAAGACTTAAATAAATAGATTTCATCCTTATGATTGTCTAATCCTCCTACTTGAGTGCAGCATGGTATGTTCTTGTTGTTGTTTTTAAAAAAATCCTTTAAGACATCTTTAAGCACCTATGAGAAGATCATGACAATATTGTTATATTATTATTATTGTTTGAGACAAAGTCTTACTCTGTCTCCAGGCTGGAGTGTAGTGGCAGGCCTTGGCTCACTGCAACCACTGCCCCCCAGGTTCAAGTGATTCCTCTGCCTCAGCCTCCCGATTAGATGGGATTACAGGTGCATAACACCATGCCCGGCTAACTTTTTTATTTTAGTAGAGACTGGGTTTCACCATGTTGTCCAGGATGGTCTTGATCTCCTGACCTTGTGATCCACCTGCCTCAGCCTTCCAAAGTGCTAGGATTACAGGTGTGAGCCACCGTGCCTGGCCTGTTTATATTGTTATAATCCTTAAATACTTTATAATTTATATAGAACTAGCACAAAATTTAGCCATTTATATTTTGACCCACTCAAGCAGTCTGAAAGATTGATAGGGCAAAAATTTCTACCCCCCTTTAATTGAGGAAACTTAGGCTTTTAAATGCTACATGATTTCATTCAAAACTCACATGGCTCAAAAGAGCTCTGATTCCCCCATGCCTAGTGTTCTTATTTTCTGGATGTCCTGTAGGAATCAACTGCCAGCCACCTGCAGAGCTGAGGTCATCGGGTCATCGTCAGGGTACTTTGCCCCTCTTAGGTGCTATAAGGAGGACATCACTCACTGTACACACTTACAGACTGGATATTGTTGTGTAATTGCCAAGAGATAGGGAAGAAATGTGCCCAATCATCATAACATAATCTGATGACAATGAAGTGAGGTGAGCTGGTGGCAGGATATGGATTCATACTCTGACCTAATGTCATTTTTAACTGACAATTTTTGTGACTATGTATGTCAATTATGCTAGAGTTCTAGAGTGTTGTAGTTGGGAATATAGGAATGTTGCAAAGCTTCCCCTCAGGGCATCCCACAGCTGGCAAGACCTCACCCTCTAGAGGCAGAAGGACATCACCACCCCTGAATGTATCTTATCTTTCATGAGAAGATGGGGTGATTTTCAAGGATGTGCCCAGAAAAACTTCTCCAGTCCAATATTCTCTAGTAGCCTTTGCAGAAAATATATCTTTTGGCTTTGTTGGTATATACTGTAACTGGTACATTTTTGTGGAGCCTCATCTTCAATTTTCTGTAGGATTTTGTAGGATTTAGTACAGAATTAGAAATGGACAAATGCCTATGTTTCTCTTTTCTTTCTTCCTCCACATAAAATCACAGCTATCATTTGTTATTTTCTAAGTACTAGGGGATTGTGATATGTAATATATATAATTATGTTATTAACCTTTATCATAACTCTGTTAGGTAGTTATTATCCTCATTTAACTGGGACTTAGATATGCATAACACTTGCCCAATATTTTATAGCTTCTAGGTAGCTTAGGAAAGATTTGAACCTAGTCTTCTCTTCCTCCAAAGCCTGGCGCTCTTAACACCACTGCTGAGAGAGATAATTCTACATCTCTTTCAAGTCAAAATTATAGGGGAGTTCATGGTGTGATGTGCTGAATTCATGAAACTGCTGTTTTTCACCTGTCCAGGGCCTTACAGCAGAAACACGTGTCAACCTCTGGAAATCCTGGACTACTCTTCCACTTGGGTCCACAAGGTGGTTGCCTATACTACTTGTATTTGATGCTATTCAGAACAACACATAACCTACATCTATCCAGAGGGTATTTCCATCGATTTGTGTGGCCATCCTTGGCTAGATAAAGATATTTCTCTTTTTCTTAAACCACTGTAGTTGCAGGACATTTGGAGGGTTATTGTTGAAGAAAGGAAGGATGTCCACTGGTAGAATGAAAGTGCAACTGAAATGTTCAGAAATTTATGTATCTTATCTTTCATGAGATAGGGAAGAAATGTGCCCAATCATCATAACATAATCTGATGACAATGAAGTGAGGTGAGCTGGTGGCAGCTAACCTCACTTATGATGTCACTTTTTGTTCTCCCTAAGACTGTGATATTTTTAATCAACCTGACATGTTTATGTACCTCCTCCCAATGATCCAGCACTATTGAAATGCTCCTGTCTTTATCCTCAGTCTGTCCTTTTCTGCCTTGGTCTCTACCTTGGGTCTTCATGTCTGACTTTTTCTTCCACTGTGTCCTTATATCCTGACATCAGGAGCAATGTAAATGTCTTCCATATATTTTGGTATTTCCTATCCAAAATGGTAACTCAGTAAGCAAGTAATTCGTACACTTTTATAAAGTGCACATATATATAACTTGATTTGTAACTACATGCTGTGTACTGGGCTTATAATATCATCTCTTATAATGTCATTTTCAATCTTCATAAACCTCTCTGGAGTGGGATTTGTCAATCTAAATTCTATAGATGAAGATAAACTGATGCCCAATGGATTTAAATATTATACAAAGTCCCACAGGCAAAAATATTATAGCCAGGAAGAAACAGTATCAGGAGCTGAAACTGTGTCTTTCTAAAGCCTATGCCTTTTTCATAGTGCCATCGTACCTTTTAATTTCAGGTCCAGTAAAATAATGTGTAGCAATTCCTTATTTATTATCCCACCATCATTGCTGAAATGCTTTCTTCTTTTGGAATCAAGTTACTCCTATGATCAATTTTAGGAGTTGGGAAATTGTATAGGTTGAAAGATCCCTTAAATGAATGTTACCCTAAAGAGAAAAGCTCTTTAAAGCTGTTGGAATCTGGGCTGAAAAAACCAATTTCTATCTATGCTCATGTTAGAAAGGCTTAACCTAGAATAGCTTTTTGAGTGAAATCATTGACCTCATTTTCCTTCTTTTCCCCTTAAACAGAACCAGTTGGAGATAAGTGTATGTTTGTCCCTTGTCATTTATTGTTGGTGTCCACAACCGTTTTATGCATCAGCGATTTATATGCTCTTATGTGTATGTAGAAAAATTTCTTGTGGCTTCTGTTGGTGTTAATTTCTAGATACCATGATTGCTTACTGGCATGGTGAAGACGAATGAAATTCTCTCTAGTACTGTAAGGCCCACTTATTTATTTGTCTTTGAAGTGTTTTTAGTGGACTTTGGAGATAGCAAATTTATTTTCCCATAAGAAGAAAGGTTTAAATAAACACATTTTTATTATTTATTTAAATAGTTTACATTGTTTATTATTAAAATCATATTTTATTATTATTTTGTAGCATTTATCAATTGGAGGCTTCTCCCTTACTAGACTGTGAGTTTTCAAATGTGAGACTATCTCTATATCCACAATTCTTTATAAATTGGGACCATCTTACTTGTAATGGACATTGGTCATTTTTCTTACTAATATCTGTTTCTACCTATTTGGGTAATTGCAAGCAAACTTGATTTGAAAAATCTAACTTTCCTCTATTGTTACAGCTTGATAGGATTCTATCAAGGGACTGTGTTCTCCCCAAGCCAGGAGGTCTCCAAATTGGGCCAAGCACAGAACTAGCTGATCTGTATTACAAGACTTAACTTTTGGCTTCCTTTAACTCTATGAAAAGAAAGGAAAAATATGTATGTTATGATTAACCAGAGATTTACTTTGCCCTCAGCAACAACCTTCTGTGGCTTTATTTTGGAAGTGAGTAATCACTATGTAATAAATATTGGAATATCTACTATATCTTGGGAACTGTGGCTGGTATACATTCCCTGCTCTCAAGGAGCTTAGAGTACAGTAGGGAGAAGTAGATCAAAGATAAATTACACATGATATGGAGATGTGTTTACAACACTGTGGGGGCTCAGAAGAGTGACGGGCTAAATATTTGAAATGAGTAAACAAGGGTGGAGAGGATTTTCCTGGTAGACAAAGAGGAGTAGGTTTCCTAGTTAAGGGGTACAGCAGGTTACTCTAAAGTAAGAGGATCCTCTAAAGTAGGAGGAACAAAAAAGTATTTGGATAACTTGGAAAAGTTCACAGTAGTAATCTTATGGAGAAGAATGGCAAAGAAAGAGGAGGTAGGTTGGGACAAGATAAAATCATTATGTACTTTGTGCACCAAGGTCAGGAATTCAGAATTTGTTTCATAGGCAGAGGGGCTCAGATGCAGAGATTAAAGTAAAGTGAGGAAGACTAGTTTCCGTTTGTTTTCAAGATTGGGGACAGATAATACCAAAGACATATTTATTAAAACTCTGATCAATGGCATCAGGTGAGATAGGATTGGCGTCATTACATAAGACAAAGATAAATCCAATACCATTTATTTCTCCCTCGCTTTGATTAGCATTTTTCTTCCCTGATTAAAGTTGATTCCTTCGAGCAATTGACAAGTGGGATTTTGTATCAATTTTCTCAGGAAAGTAGATAGGACCTCTCTGGCATTTTCTTATTTACATTTTGTTTTTATTGAATAACCCACTAGTGTTTTATCAGGAGGAACCAAACTGTATCCATCTCCAGAACTTCCCAAGAAATTGCGTTCTTGTCGTTTATTCACATTAGCAACTTTATTAAGGATTTCAGATTTTTTCTTCTTCTGCATGGTCTCAAGAAAGGAGGGAAATCCTGTCTGTTATACAATGTAGCTCATTGTATAATGGGTCATTGCATATTTCTGAAAAGATAGAGGCCAAGGGAGTTTGGAAGGAAACAAAAAATGGTACTGAAATGTGATGTGTCAGTGGAAAAAGAAGAGGTAGAGAATTACAGACAAAAGAGATGGCGGCTACTCTTTTTGATTTCTACTTCTCATCAGGTATTAATTCTAAACTCTATAAAGCATTAATGATATGTAATTTTCCTTTTTTGTATAAGTTTCTGGGGTACAAGAGAAGATTTGTTACATGTATATATTATGTAGTTATCAAGTCATAGTATTCACGGTGTACATCACCCAAGTACAATACATTTTTGTTAAGTATAATGGAAACAATTTTTAAAAGATATACAGGATTGGAAATTTTAAAACATAAATAAATAAATAAAATGAGATCCATCTTTTGAGGAAAAAATCTTTATTCTCTGTAGATGTGATTCAGTTCATTCAACAAATATTTGTTGTACTTTTCCTGGGTGCCCTTGAGGATTTCAGCATTTCCTGGAAGCATTGAACATGTGACTCACTAGCCATGATACCATGTTGTAAGTCAGAAAGATGTATACAGTGCTATGGGTACATAAAGCCAAGGATGCTTAATTTTACCTGTTAGGGCCAGAGAAGGGTTTGACATAGAAATACTTCCATATCTGAGCTAATACCTTAATAATGAATTGGAATTTTCCAGAAATGAAGAAAGGGTGTATGGGAATAAGGAACAGTATGAGCAAATGCAAGAAAAATAGAAGCGTATGGCATGCTATGGAAACTGTTCAGCTTCTTATGGTCCAAGAATCTAGGAGGTGTGAGAAAAAGAGGACTGGGAGGAGGCTGGAAGGTAGTGTATCAGAACTCTCTGGTTACAAGCAACAGAAACTGATGAAATACACACACATCTGCAAGCACACACACTTACACACACACACACATTTATTGTAAGCACTTGGTGCTACTCAGAATTACAGGAAACACTGAAGAACCAGGATTCAATAAAGACAGAAAGTAAGGCCTGAGAAACTGATTGTGGTCTCTTTAGGCAGCCTAATGGGATGAATCATGTTCAATGACTTCCTTTAAATACCAGTGGGACAGTATCTGAATGGTCCAACTTGGACACCTCTTGGCTTAGAGCAAACAAATTCCCTTCATAGAGAGTCCTATCAAGCTGTAACAACGGGAGAAAGTTAGAGTTCCCAAATTAAACTTGGTTGCTATTACCCAAATAGTTAGGAACAGTTATTGGCAAGGAAAATGACCAATGTCCATTATAAGTAAGACAGTGCCAATTTATGAAGGGTCATGTATGTAAGCTGAGACTTTTGAAACATATTGTAGAGGCAGAATCAACAAGGGTTCATGGCCCATTGTCTGCTGGGGGAATTACCAGGCAAGAGTCCAAGAAAATGACAGAATTTTGCCCTAGATGAATACATGGATAATAAAACCTGTAACTGAGATAGGTGGTAGAGGAGGGTGACAAGTCTATTATGAAAAGCTGCACATATATGTAGGGTGAATCTGTATCACAGATATGTAAACATAGTTTTAAAAAACATATAAAGCATACCTACCTGCAAACAAGTTGAAAATTTTCAGAACAATTCCATGTAGTTTTATTGAACATATGGTAATCAATACATGTATTATCCAAAAAGTACTGGTCAAGAGCTTCTCTTATTTAGAATACCACCCAAAACAAGAAATAAAGTTAAAAGGGCCTCGGCATGTCAAAATGGATACCATAGAACCTATGCTACTAAAACATTTTAGTCACAAGAAATCCCCTCAAGATCTTCTCTCAGAGACAACAATTTTACTTTAGAAATGACTATAATATAAGTAACTGCTTACTTAGCTTATAGAAGACTAGGAGCAGCAAATTATAAATGAATGTGAATTTGGGACATGCTGGTAACTGCTTAAAATGATAACCTGATATTAAAGAAAGAGAAAATACAAAGTTTCAAATATTGAAGGGCTCTAAGGTATATGGTTCCAAAAATGTATAGCATAAGTAAAGCATTCTTAGGGCGATGAAGACTCCACAAGGACATCGTATGTATAAGGATAGGTTAGGTTATGCTGCAGTAACAAGCAATACCAAAATCCCAAGGACTTAGTACCACAAAAGATGGCTTCTTACGCAAAGACTACTTCTGGTCTCAGTGGGTCCTGTGGGTTGCTAAGCCCCACAAAGAAGCTCATTAATTTACACTACTGCATACGTGATACCTGATTCTCAACATGTTCCTCGGTGAATGTCATGGCTGGGGAAAAGTAACATGTACTTCCACCAATGGGTAGAACTAAACACAACCCTGTCAGACTGAAGGCATGTAATCCTTCCTCATGTCAGGAACAAAGTACAGCTAGCGATGAGTGGGCATAGGGAGCTTTCCTGCAGTCATTCCCGTGCTATGACCTAAGGTGATGATTTAACTTTACAACAGTGCTGGCATCATCTCAGCAAAGTTAAATCATGTTTGATTACATTTTACCTTAGAAAAAAAGAAAGAATATAAAGTGTTTATTTCACTTCATTTGTGGTAAGATGCAGAAAGCCTTAGTTCATGTAACACTATCATCATGTGTCTACATAAGGCCTTCTAATGCATTCCACAAAAGTTTCTACCAATAATGGTGAAAATAGCTAAAAAAGATAATATCGTATGAATGGGAAGGCTTCCATTACCTAGTACAGGGGCTGGAAAACTTTTTCTGAAAAATGCCAGATAGTAAATATTTTTGGCTTTGTGGGCCATACAGTCTCTGTTTCAATTACTCAACTTGCCCAGAGCAGTGTGGAAAGTAGTCACAGAGAATATGTAAATAAACGAGTGTGGTGGTGTTCCAGTAAAATGTGATTTACAAAAATGTCTGGCAGGCTGAATTTGACCCAAGAGTCATAGTTTACCATCTCTAATCTAGAAAATTCACTTGTGGCCGTCTCTGTAGAAACCCTAAAGCTCCCCAGGGAACATTTTGAAAACTATGAAACAGATATGTGAATCCTTTCTAAGTCTACCTTTTTGCTCCAGCCAAAATAGACTATTTTCTGTTCCTTAAATGCTGTTGTATGCCTGTGCTTTTATCTGCATTCTTCCTCTTAGGAGGAAGTCCATGCTTCTAAGTTCTACTCCTTCTTTGGGGAACAGATGAAGTTCTACTACCTCTTTTAGCCTTCCCCTAAAGGCTCTGATCATCGAGAACTATTTCCTCTAAACTCCAGTCTACCTGGCTCAGATGTCTCTTTGCTTTATGCCTCTGTAGACGGGTGCTATATTTCCTGCTAGCAGGATTTGAAGCTAGGCAAGAAAAATGTCTTGGATTTAATTTCATGATCTAACATAAAAGAGATGCTCCTTAATCTTCCTTCTAATCACATAAGCTTCTTGGAAGATCTGGTCACATTCACTCTTTCTATTTCTTTCTCTTCTGCCTACTCATCTTTTTAATATGATCTGGCTCCTACCTTCACCATTACCCTAAGCCTCCTCTTGACACACGGAGCTCATGCTTGCCAATTTCCCATTGGCATTTTCTTATGAGAAGTCCCCCATCTGCTCTTTCCTTATCTAAATCTTTCAATGGTAATGACCACTTCCCTCTGAAAAGTACTTTCTTTTACTTTCTTGCTACCACACTCTCTTGGGTTTTTTTCTTCTTTCATTCGTTATTTCTCAGTCTCCTTGCTCCTCTTATCGTTCTTGTCCTTTCAATGTTGCTGCTCTTTAGGGGGGTCCTATGTCTTCTCCTTTTATTTTGTACATTTTCCCTGAACAATATTATAACCTTTATATCTTCAATCATCTTCCATACCCTGATGACCTCCAAATCAATTTTTCTTGCCTAGGCTCCCTTCTGACTTCCACATCTGTAAACTAAGTGCTTCTGAGACATCTTCACTTGGGTATCGTAGAAGCCTCTCATACTCAATATCTCTAAGTCTAAAACCCAAACCTGCTTTGCATTTTAGCTTTTCTTTTTAGTGAATGGAGCCACCATCTAATGGTTGCCAAATCAAAAACCTAGCAAGGAGGGGTTTTGCCTCTACCCCCCAGCCCCCGATGCCTCAGATCATTTTTCTGCCTCTCTTGACTCACTCCTCATCTGTTTCTTTCCTGATTTACCCTGTACTACAGCAAGATTCTCCTATTGACATTTTGGGCTGGATAATTCCTTGTCATGGAGGCTCTCCTGTGCATTGTAGGATGTTTGGCAGCAACTACAAGCCAGTATCACCCACTCTCCACGCTTGTAACCAAAAATAAATATTTCCAGGCATTGCCAAATGTCTTCTAAGGGGCAAAATAGCTCTCAGTTGAGAATCACTGTTTTCAAACATCTTTACTCATTGATTATATCTATATGGTAGGTATATGTTAATTCTTTCTTTCCCTTCTCTCCTGTATTAATTAGAACTTTTTATTGCATGGGACAGAAACTTAGCTTGACTTATCTTTAATTGAAGGGGATGAGGATCTTAAGGAACTCAAGAATGTGAATTTGGCGGGGTCTCAGGAACAGCCAGGCCAACAACGTTGTTGACCAAACACCAGTTTGGGTCAGATATCTACACCTGAATCAATCAACTGTGAGTAGTGTCAGAAGGCAAGATTGGGCATGGGAGTTTCTGCAGGAATCAGGTGAATAGATTGACAAATGGCCAAATTGGAAGACAGCTTTTAAAAGAAGGTGACCTGGCAGATATGTAATAAGTTTCCACCAGAACTTTTCATAAGATAAATGCATAATAAAAGAAATTCAGTTAATAAAGAATTTGAAAGCAGGATGGGTTCCTTGAATGGAGAAAAACTGATCTCTTAAATTGAATATTAGGGCCCAGCCCATCAGGCATCAGTTAACAAGAGATGTGTGGAGACCATGGCCACACTACAGCTCAGCCCATTCCACAAGATGCATGGGAAATGTTAGCACAGTTCTCACAGGCAAGAAAGCCTTGTCTCCGGTAACTATGTAATTCTGTGATCCAAAGCCAGTGTCAACCCCAGCCTCATTCCTTCCATCCAGCTAAGGTGCTGCGGCTGCCTCTATGGTACATCACGTGGCGCCTGATTGTCTACATATTTACAGCAACCCCAGGGCCTCATTTACCCTCAGCTATTTGCAGATTGTTGCTCCTCTAATCTGCTGCAGGCTAGTTTATCCTTTTAGGATGACTGGTGTGGGAATGCATGCTACTGGAGGTGGTCAAAACAGAAGCATCTAGGCTCCATGGTTTGGATACTAACGTAATGAGCTTTTGTCTGGGCAACACATGTGGAGCCTTTAGTCTGCTGGGGAGGAGGGAGTTCAGAAAACTACCACAGCACACATACTTTCTTCTTTAGGGAGGCTTCTTTTGTTTGTTTTAAACCTGAAGTCCTTTTAGGGAAAAGAGCACATGAATTCGGGTGGCTGGGCCTACAATATCCCTTTCCCAGATTCTGATGTGCTGCCTTTAGGGATCTCCCTAGGTACTGATTCTAAATGATCATTAGCACATTATTATTGGTTATTTCAGTTGCTGCAGAGGGCATCTGATGGAGAAGTCCCTGTGAAAGAGCTGAAAAGTGACTGGACTCATATTAACCATCTAGACTTCTCCCTCTATTCATGGTGGCTTCTTATAATGGCAGGGATAGAGGGGGTAGGGAATGAGGGGGCCCGGGTAGTCATAACAGAAAGATTTGAGAAAAGGATTTTGGTGTTTCAGTAACTTTTTTATTCTCAGCCTAAACAAAGATCAAGCTGCATAACACCTCCATAGGCAACACCCACCCAGCTGACTCAGGAAGAGTTCAGCTCCCAGGCCTTCAACAAGAGGCTCCAAACTGCCTCCTACTCCACTCTGTGTATATCAAGTCTCCCTCAAGTGCAGCTACTGCTGTCTTACTTATTATCAACTGCTCACATTCCATTAGGTATTTGCCCATTGTCAGGAAGTCCTCCTCAACACACTGCTTGCCATTCTCTCCTACAGAAACCACAGAGGGCTCTGTAGCTATCTTGTCCTCTTCCCTCTCGTTTGCCACTTGGATTTGGCTTCACCCACTCAGGTACTGAGTGTCTTCTCTATACCAAATGCTATAGTAGGCACCAGGCACACAATGGTGAAACAGATAAATCAGAACTGTTCCAACAGAGAGTGATGAAGAAGAAAGACAATAAACAAGTAAATAAATTAAATTTTTTGAGTGCAATATGCACAATGAAGGAAACAAAGAGGATAATAAGATATAGAGCCATAGGGGATATTTTAGTAGCATGGCCAAGGAGGAGAAGAAACCAGAGATATTAATTCCCCTTCCAAAATATATTTATTTGTTATACTTCACCATTCTAAATAAATCAAGATCTAGGAAATGGTTATTTTGCTGCTGGACTGTCTAGCTTGCAGATTGTACATGAACCACCCCTCAAATACTTGAAGATGACAATCTAAGCATAAAGCTTAAACCATATTTCAGCCATATCATTCCAATGCTGCTGAAACCCTTGTGCATCTTAATGGTGACACACCCCAAGTGACTTATTTTCCAGTCCTGCTCCTGACTCTAATTGGCTCTTGGAAGCTCAGATCAGCCCCTGGTCTTCTTTCATCTTAATTTCTTAGTCTGCAAAAAAAGGAAATTAAGCTACATGTTTTATTAGGATTTTTTTTCTAGTCACAAATTTTATAATTGAGATATTTCCTTCAGAGGTTGAGGGTAACTCCCAGGAAAGAGCACCAGGGATAAAAACATGGTGAGGAGAAATGAAGAGATGGCAGTACATTCATGAAAAAACAGTTTTGCCCCCCAGAGAAGCTACAAGCATGCAAATTTGGGACAGCAAAACATGTCAGGCCACCTAATTTAACTAGTTTATCAACTATATTTTAATATAATATTGTTTTAGTTTATTGCATGTCTTTTTTTTTTTCTTTGAGACGGAGTCTTGCTCTTGTTACCCAGGCTGGAGTGCAATGGCGCAATCTCGGCTCACCGCAACCTCCGCCTCCTGGGTTCAGGCAATTTTCCTGCCTCAGCCTCATGAGTTGCTGGGATTACAGGCACGCGCCACCATGCCCAGCTGATTTTTTGTATTTTTAGTAGAGACGGGGTTTCACCATGTTGACCAGGATGGTCTTGATCTCTTGACCTCGTGATCCACCCACCTCAGCCTCCCAAAAAGTGCTGGGATTACAGGCGTAAGCCACCGCACCCGGCCATTGCATGTCTTTTTAAGACACCAGGGAATTGTTCATAAATCTGTGAAGAACTGACATTTCTATGCAAAATAGTATTATTTAACAATATATACAGTCGTAAATTGCCAAAGCACTTGAATTTCTCTAAGTGCCTATAGTATAGGTTTCTTGGAATGTGAGAGAGGATTATTATGAACCTTTGCAAATAACTCCTTGAGTCCCAAAGTCAGCAAAGGGAGCTTCATGACAGGGGCATTCATACAAGCCATGGTCTTAGCACACAATTTACATATAATTCCAAGGCTCCACCTTACCTATTTATCTTTGTATCTTAATGTCTTTTGATCAATAAATGCTTCATGGTTGAGTGAAAGATTGAATCCCAGCTGGCAGTCACGGTTGGAGCTCTATTTTACATCGTAGAGACAAGACCAATTTGGGAGCCATAGATTGAAAATTGGACTGAGAATTGATTTTAATTTTTTCCACTTTGTACATATAATGTAACCTTTTCAAAATCTCCAGGGCCTCTTAAAAGATTTTAAAAGAATGATGTAGCAAACATCATTTTCCAAATTTATTCATGGGTTTAATGATTTATTTAGTTGTGTGTGTGTGTGTGTGTGTGTGTGTGTGTGTGTGCATGCACACATTATCTTGCATTTTTAGTGCCATGTGACACAACTTTTGGGCAACAATATTTTAGAAGTTATTTGGTTGGGTCAGTTTCTAGTAAATAACTGGCTTCCATCTTGGAGTCTCTAGCTTTTAACTTAATACTTACACTAAATTTGTGTCACTACTGATTGACCCTTTTTCCCTCAGTTATGATTGACAAGAATTATATATATTTAAGGTATACAATGTAATGCTTTTATATATGTGTAGATTGTGAAGTCATTATCACAATAAAGTTATTTAACATATCAATTCCATCTCCACACAGAGTAGTCTTTTCTTTGTCATGTGGTGAGAACACTTGAGATTTCTCTTAGTAAATTTCAAGTATACAATATATTATTATTAACTGTAGTCACCATGCATTTGATCTGGAGTCAGGAGGCATGGATTTGAGTGTTGACTCTACCACTACTGGTTGTGTGCCCATGAGAAGGTTATTTAACCTCTCTGTGTTTCAGATTCTTCAGCTGTAAAATTGGTATAATAATGATAATTACCTCTTCATTATTATAAAGATTTGATGAGTTAATATTTGCAGCACTGTTACAAGAATGTCTGCACATAATAAACACTATGTTTGCTATAATTCCTATTATTAGGGAAAGTATGATGATGTGCATTGATACACACAAAATTAATGAAATGAAATTCATTTAGAGAGGGAAATAGGACAGGAGGATGTAACATATGGGTTTTCAATTTACATGTAAGATTTTACCTTCTAAAAAAAGAGAAAAGGTCTGTAGCCTTTATTAAAACATATTAGCAATTACTAATTTTAAATGTCAGGCTCATGAATATATTCAAGATTATATTCTAAGTTACCTGTTAAACTCTATTTTTTAATTAAAATGTTTCAAAAACAACAAAAGCAAGAAAAGAAAAAACCTCAGAATCACAACGTACACTCTCTTATTAGAGAAATGGAGGGTAGTTAGTGCTAGCAATGCCATTGGTAATAATGATCAACAGAAAAATAATCTTTGTATTGTTAAAAATTTTAGAATCATAAAAATTTCATCAATACATTTGCAGTCCTCTTACCCCCTTATACTGGTGACTGCATGTATTGGAGATTGCTAGTTGTCTCCCAGAAATCTTTTTGCATAGTAATAGGAGTTTTAGTTGGGCCGAAGACCATCAATAAAGACTGTGTTTACCTGACCCTCTTGTAGCTAGGTGTGACAAAGTGACTGAGTTATAGTGAACTGAATATGAGCAGAAGTTATATGTGTGACTTTTATGTCCTGCCTTTAAAGAGAAGAAACTCATCCTTCTTTTCCCTCTCACCCGCTCCTACTTAAAGGGATGTGACTGTGATGAACAGAGCTGTGGCAGCCATCTTAACCTTAGAGATAGAACCTTTGTATTATATTAATAATGGCAAAACAATAAGATAAATGAATTCTGCATTCCTGATGCCTTCAAGGAAGAGCAGTGTTCTCTTCCTTGAACTTATATGTGAAAGAGAAATGGGCTCATTATTTAAGCCACTTTTAATTTTTGGAAACTGAAGTGGTATCCTAGCTAATATAAGCACTTTTGTTTAACTCCAGCACAACTAAAATGTTTAGCTACTTGAATCAGTAAATTTCATTTTTGTTACTTAAGACCATACATGTTTGTTTTTGACATTTTCCATGAAAAATTCCTGTATAATGCAGGGCTGATGTGATGTAACATTGGGAGTCAGCATCCTTCATTTTAAGATAATTTCTTCTTATTCTCTACTTTGGTGTAACCACAATCCCCCTGCCCCATCACCTCATTCTCCCCATTGCTAATTTTAGTGGCTTAAAACAACTCCTTCTTATCTATGATATTTCTGTGGGTTCCATCAGCTCAACTGAATTGTTCTCACTTGGTTCTTTTCATGTGTTACAGAGTCACCTGGGGCTAGAGCCATCAGAAGACCCAACTAGGCTGGGCATCCTAGTTGGGTCTTTTCTCACAGGTTGGAGACTAATTTTCTCATAAGTCAGATTTGTTATATGAGGCTGATTTCCTCCAGAGTAAGCACACCAGTGACCACAGTGGAAACTGTAAGACTTCTGACCTAGCCTCTTAAGACATACAGCATTCCTTGCACTATATTTTACTGGTTTCAAGCAAATCAAAATCCCAACCTAGATTCAAGAGGAAAAGACCTCACGAATGCATGGATATTGAAAGGTGTGGTTCGTTGTGGGACATCTTTAAACACAGGCTGCTACAAATTTTCTTTTTTCCATTTTTCTTCTCAGGAAAAGTCCAGTTCCTTTTTGTGATCTGAATCAATAGAATAACTGATCATTACTCTGAGTTGTGAGGCAAGATTTAGACACAAGTGGTTGAAAGAACTTCTGTGATTTGTATGCTTCCAATTGTAGCCCTCTCTTTATGTGGGGGTTATGGCCTTCCAGCTCCCCCATCATGCAAGGTTGCTTTTCTGCTTAATCTTTTGTCATCTCTGGAACAGAACATAACACATTCTGAATCAAGGTCTAGATATAATGCAAGCTTCTCTGAGGGTGTGCTAGATATTTCTTTATAACCCCACCCCTGTAGATTTTAACATTGTTGTTTTTAGAAAAAAAATGTTTCCAGCTGGTAGATTATAAATCTCCTGGTACAGTTGAAAAAAAAATGTCCTTGATCATAGAAAAAGAACTGGCTGGATTCTATGCTAATCAGAGCAGACATCATTCTCTGTGGGGGAAAAAACTCTCTCAATGAACCACTTTGAGGTGAAAGCTATTTGAATGATTTTTCTGAATGACGCAAGGTTGAGCTCAGGATAGGCAGATCAAATCTGGTGAAAGAGTCTAAGATGTTGAAAAAGACTAAAATGTCCAGCTGGGATTCCTGCTAGTCACAGGTTTGCAATAGAAACTTTGAGAAAATATGGTCTTTTTGAAGTACAAGTTCTCCAGGGAAAGTAAAGCCATTTAAATTGAGACAGTGAATAAAAGAAATAGTCCCCATAATTAACTAGAACTTGATAACAGAATTGTTATACACCTTTGCTCTCCTATTTACTTTGAATATTTGAAACTAGAGCCAAATATGCCTAGAAGTTCACCACTGATAGAAACTAGTTTGGGGGCTTATTTGCTTCCAAAGCACTTAATAAAGTAGTCATCAATCTCCTAATAAAACTGTACTTTACCCAATCTGAATCCCTATCTTTTAGGGGTTCAAGAAGGCCACCTTGGTGTTGGATTTCAAGGGGGATGCTGGGTCAGGTATTCCACCTGAGGTATTACATGGCTAGGGAAGTTATCTGGGGGTACTTCTAAAGTGGATTCCATGAGGAAATTCAAAAGACAGAATCCCAGAGGCATAGGAGACAAACATCTAGTCCAACAGGGCTAAGAACAAGAGGAAAAGAATATGTGGATTGGACTTGATATCGATCTCTATCAGGCCTGTAATGATAATAATAAAAATTACACAGAGAAAGGTTTTTGGAAGACTAGCTGGGGAAATAATCTCAAGGAGAGATTGGATGTCACTTCCAGGGTTAAAAAGCCAAGAGGGTATTGCAGATATCAAATAGGAGAGAAAACAAAAATCATGGCAACTGCCAACAAAATGAAATAAGTTCTCATGTGGTTGAAAGAAAAACAATAAACAAGAAATTCTTTGTGAAGCTGTTCCTGACATGAACCTCAGAGAACTCTGGAGACTGAGCACTCTATAGAAAATGTAATTTCTTGTTTGAATGTTTGCTTTTCCCTTTAGAATTGGAGTTCCAAGAGGACTAGGCCTAGGTCTGTTTATTTGGAAGATCGCAGAGACTGGTACTTTATAGGAATAAATGGATAAAGGAGGCAGGGTAGCTACCAAGGATCTCCTGAGACTAAATTAGGAAAGAGCAGTTAGTCTAAAATTCCTGCTGGAAAGCATGTAGTGCTAGTGGATGAGTGATGTGATTGACATTCAGTAGCTGAGATGGTTCTTCAGTACTCATGGCTATGTGTAGCACAGACAGCATTGTTTAAAGTATGGATTACCTGGGAATTTTATTCCATTTAATATTTTAATAGACTTTTCTGGAGAGAATATTGGTGCTGAATTTCAGTATTCCCAGGAGTGACTGGAAAATGGTGGTATGTCACCAACAAGTGTGATAAAATTAATCACCTGAGAGAATACAGTTTAAATTGCAGGGTCATAGTTCTTACACATAAAACTAATCCTGGCTAATTACAGCTTCATGTTTCTAGAATGAGCAAGTCTAATGACATTGTTTTTGTCCCCCAGCCAAGGCATATTTATTACATGTCTAACCTGTCTCAGCTGCAGAGATCAATAATTGGCAGATGTGTGGCCATGCTTGACTCCCACATTCTTGCTGGATGTGGACACATTCATGTTATGAGAATTCATAACTCTTTTCTCTTGAGAGCTCAGAAGAGTTCACAGAATCCCTCTCACTGTGCAATTTTTGGAGCAGTAACTATGGAATCAGAATTGGGACTTGGGATGTCCCAAGCATAGAATCCAAACTTTTCCATGGGAGATAAAGAATGGCATTCAAGCTTCTCCACAATTTTGCATTTGCTTCACCAACCTTATCTTTCTTTTTGTCCTGACCCCCACACTTATCTAATGCTGAAGACTACCTGCAGACTCTAACTTGCAGGGTGTTTGCCTTTCATCTCTGTCTGCTTAGTGAGAACCTATGTTTTCTTCAGGGCTCAATTTCTTTGCACCACCTCACCTGAAGTTTTTATGCCACGCCCTTTCCTTTTCTCCATTCCCATACCCCAGGGCAGAATAGGTATTTCCTCTTCAGTGCTTCTACTCTACTTCTATGAAAGACTCTGGAGTATGTCACTTGTTTCTCTAACTACTCTCCCAGTTGCAGTGAGCACCAAGGCAGATATTGCCGCATGTTGCACATGGAGAGATGCAGGCAAATACACATGTATATACATTCTTATAGATGTGTAAGTATATGCAAGTATAAATACAAATATTTATAATAAATAAATATTTACAAGTATATCCTTAATAAAGTATTATAAATATTTAATAAATAATCAATGTATCTATATAACAAAAAGTATTATAAATATTTATCCCATTTTTCTCATGCCATCCTCCCCCCTTGTAATAAATATACACAAATTTAAGGTGTCTAATCATCATTCTGCTTTCTTTAATCCAAGAATTAATGATAACACCTCTCTGTAAAACAGGTCACTAAGACTATTGTTCAAAAATATGAGCAAGCTCCCTCAAAATGCTGTAGAAATAAGTAGATATTCATGAATTTGGATACATATGTGTTCATGGGAAAGTAAGCTCCTAAAAATAGCTGAAGGTGACCTAAGCAGCAAAATCCAGCTTTTTTGGGAGAATATTCACAAACAGCCTGACAGTCTTAAAGTGGATTGCAGGTTACTAAGAAATGAAACTATGAAAAGACTCCTGGTCTAATCTGTAGGTATTCAAGGGTGATGTAGCCTGATAAGGCCCTGCACCCAGAGAAGATCAGATGGTACAAAAGTTTAGACAAACATCACGTTTTTGTGACAAACGTCCATATTTGGTTTGAAAATGCTGTTAACAGAAAAATTCCCTATATGTGGCATTTGACCAGATAAGAAGGGTGGACTCTACATAAACCAAGTGAGGGTGAATGATTGTCCTATCAATAGTATTTTAAACTCCCATGCTCACTAATGGTGGTACTTGATCATTGACCCTCCTGGGTGTCAGGATAAATGCCCTGTACTTAATACATGGAGGCCATAAAGGCAACCTGACTTGCTGGTGATACAGGTGACTAAGAAGCAGAGGTCCTCTATCCTCTTTCTCTCTTATTTAATCAGATTGTTTTGATAGCCAGACATGAATATTTGAACTGGATCTGGCTTAGCAAGACACTACGGGTCATTTAAGCAGTTGTATTCACCTGGGCAAGAGTTGATTTGAACAAAGTCCCTGGAAGGTGTAGAGGAAAGATAAATCTGCTAGAAAGAAGCTCTAGAAGGCTAGAGGCCTTATTAGGGACTGAGGTTCTCACAATGGGCAGAAGCCATGAAGCTAAGCTCACAGCGAGGCTTCATGTTGGTAATTCATGTTGATCCTCTAAATGATCAAATGAAACTTGCATGATCCTCTTAACAAACTTGGTAGTGTGAAGTCACTTCTTTTTCTTTTTTAGTATTCAGGTATCACTGGATTATTCTGAGATTTTCCTCCATATATTATCCAATATTTCTACTTACTTAATCCAAAGATTCCAGTCCTATTTCTAAACTTCAGGAAAATAGAAAACTAGAAAAATGATTTGTCTGGTCATGGCCCCATGGTGTGACAGCTGAAAAATGGTTTCCATGCTTTGACACATCCTGGTACCCTAGTGCAGTGTTGCCATTGGTGGTCCAGATCTTCTGCAGGCTGTGGTCACTCTTCAAGAGTAAATTTCTTTACTGCCTCTATTGTTATGTTCTGTTAAGAGTATTACCTTTCTGGGCTCCCAATGTTGCAGTTCTCGAGTTAAGATTTTCTTCTACAGTGCTTACAGCATTCCCCTGAGCTAGGGAACCTGACTGGTCAGAAGGGAATTGCAGCCATAATCATGTGCTTTTCCAAAACCAACCTTCCAGGTCACCTGCAGTTACCCTCTTTTTACATTTAATAAAACCAAATTCCACAGAATTGAAGAATTTGCCTATCCAACAAGCAGCTAAGCTATGGCAAATTTGGGGGCCTGCCTGTCAATCACACCAGTGACTATCCTGTCCTCCTGCTACCACCTAAGCTGCTTGTAGTCCTCTGTGGCATGCAGACTTTTTGGAAAACAGTGATCTTCAGCTGAGCTTAGTGCACAGCACCCTGTCAGAATACCTTCATCTGACCTCTGTTTGCCTCTGCAGAACCAGGCTTGCTGGGGGTAGTAGACAAAGAGCAGAAAATGAATAATTTATATTTCACTTTCTCACAGAGGCTCCCCACTGGATGCTTTCTAGGAAAAATATTCCTGGCTTGCAGTCTCAGCATGAGAGCATGTGCCAAGCCCAGCCCGTTGTCCCCCTCTTAACACTGTCTGAGATATTAACCAGACAGAAATATCAGGCTGCTGTGTTTGATTATTGCCTCTTTATTTTGGTCCCTGGGAAGAGGGAATGCTTTCTATCACTCATGGGTAAAACCTCATTTTTCTGAGTGTTGAGTTGTTGTTGAAATGACCCAGATGGTAGATAAGGCAACATTGGTGACTCTAACAAGACCACCAGAATTCTTATTTTATATTGTTGATGAGTTTCCTTTCTGAGCTTGGCTGTGAGGTTATTTGTATTCATCTTCCTTGCATGCCAATCTCCATTTGTCTGAATTATATACTGAGCGTTGAGACAGACCTTAGAGGCTTTAGAGGCTTATTTATTCCATTTTACTCCTTCTTACTGTTCTGAACAGGCTAACCAAGATGTCCCTGTTCTTTCCTAAGAGAAACTATATTGCCTACCCAGCATATAGAAGGGCAAGCCCTAGAATGCTGTGTTGTTTACCACAGGACCCAGGTTCCTACCCTGGTCACATGTTAGCATCAGATGTGAGGATCTGACTTCAGGCACACCTTAAGCTAACCAGTGATCTATGATGTAGTTTAGTGCTAAAAGCTCAACTAATGATTCTTATGGGATAATCAGTTACCTTTCTGTACTGCACTTCTTGGTATTGTAGAACAAATCATATTGTGAGCAGTGGGATCATAGAGAAGGGCCATAATGGACATGAGTGAGCAAAGTTATGAGTAATTTAAAACTATGAAGCAGCAGAAATGACCGATAAACTGAGAATGGGATTGAAAAAGAAGTCAAGTAGTAACAGGAGAAGCAAGAGACAGAAAGAGAAACAGGAAGAAAGGGTAGCGTAGTGCTTAACCTCGTTATTGGGAGCCTGCCTGTGACTAAAATCCGGAGACTTGTGCTGTGGAGGTCTAGAGCTTCAAGAAATACAGAGTAACTTTTTGTTCCAGTTTCTTTAGGTATGGTCATACTGCAATTTCTTTTTTTTTTTTTTTTTTTGAGATGGCATCTCTCCCAGGATGGAGTGCAGTGGCACAATCTTAGCTCATTGCAATCTCTGCCTCTTGCATTCAAGCAGTTCTCCTGCCTCAATCTCCCAGGTAGCTGGGACTACAGGTGTGCACTACCACGCCTGGCTAATTTTTTGTATATATATATATATATATGTATATTTTAGTAGAGACAGGGTTTTGCCATGTTGGCCAGGCTAGTGTTAAACTTCTGACCTCAGGTGATCCACCAGCCTTGGCCTCCCAAAGTGCTGGTATACTGCAATTTCTGTTCTTGAATATATGGCAATTTTTTTTTCTGTATTGCCACAATTATCCTTACAACAAACAATAATTAGCCTGAATGTGACTGTCTTGCAGCTAACATGAAATAGCATTCCTCATTTCCTACCTCATCCAATATAAGGATTTCCCTTATATTATCCCTGGAAAAAATCTACACACTCTCCATTTACAGACCCAAAGATTGGGTGTTTTACTATAAGAATGCTCATTTCATTTAAAATAATTGTGTGGTGTCAATCTTGAGGCCATTATCAACTTGCCCATCCCCTCCATTGTTTTTAGTGTTCATCTTGAGCCATTTACTATCCTTGAATTCTTCTTAAATATTTGTTTGTTTTTTAACTGAAAATTTTTCTGTATGAAATTTTTTGAGGATTAACCTCAAGCCGCTGCTAGCCTTTAATTTTACTTTCCATTTTAGAACGCATCCCCTGGGAATTGATTCTAACAGATGTGGTTCTTACATGTTGGTGGTCTCTGCTGGCCACATACTGCCACCAGATCCTAAGTTCTCTTTTTAAAGTTGTTTTGTCTTTTACCTATCTATTAGCATGGCCAAACTCTCTTACATCCCAGGTATAAAACTTTATTTTACATTTTATTTTGCTATTTTAGGCCTAAGCCAATGATCTTTAAACTTCAGTTAGATAACGAATAGAACTTCTGGAAGAATCTGGATCCTCTAGTCATTAAATAAGCTGTAAATCCTAAGGAGATATCATGTGAAGGAATAGATTTCCTCTTATCTTGGTAAAAATATTGACAATATTGTTTTTATGAATTCCATCTCTGTTTATATCCTAAAGCTATCAATCTAAAGACCACCCACAGAGATAGTGATTGAGAGTCTGTGTTGACCATTACCTCGTGCCTTTAAATTAGACAATTTATCACTGCATCACTCAGATAATAGTCAACGGAAGACAAATACTAGGTGAGTCTGTGGCCTCAATCATGGTGATTATCTCACCTCTCTTGCGTGATTTCTGTTTGTATTGTTTGTATCCACTAAATTGCAGTGTCTACCTTCCTCCAGAGCCGCTTTATCTCCAATTGTTTTATATCTCAAATGTGCCAGCAGGTTTGGTATTCCTGCTTTTGATACTTGGGATGCTTGGGAACATCTCTTGCATTATTTGGCTTGCTTTGCTTCTGGATGCTCAGGGTAACCACTTGGCATTAATTCCTCTCCCCTTTCTCCATAAACACAAAAAACATGAAGCAGTAAGCAACAGTGGCAACTTGAAGAAAGATCAATATGCTATTATTGCTATTTTACAAATGGGAAAGTCCAAGGAGCCATAGGTGACTTGGAACAGAAAGGAGTTTTGGATTTAATTTTTTTGACTTGTAAAAGGCTTAAATTCCATTAGCTCCTGGGAAGCAGAAAACAACATGGCACCTGCCAAGGGAGGCCACATGGTTAAGGTGCAGACTGAATATGAAAACAGAACAGAGAGCTGTGCTTGGCAGGCATTCTTACTACTACTATAAGAATGTAAACTTGTACTTTGAAAACTCTAGTTTTTTGCTTATTTCTTTGTGTCCGTGTGTGTTTGCTTTTGTAATGTTGTTACAAAATTCCAGTAATGATCAGTTGAACTAAGAATAAAGGAAAGGGTTGTTGCTATTTTGTTTTGTCTATTGATTCTTTAAATATTTACTGAGTGCCTACTATATGTCATGACTATGTCAGATGCTAGTGTTAACAGAATAAATGAGATAGATAAAAGCCCTGCCCTTGTGAAACTTTCAGTCTGCAAATATTCCGTAGGACAAGTTGAGGAAGAAGGACAGATACCCAAAAGAGTAATGTAAAAGTCACCGAATCCAAACTGGGAAGTGACAATTTGAGGACTAAAAACTAAGAGATCTTTGTATGGTTCCCAGTGGCTTTTTTTTTTTTTTCTATAACAGTTGTCTCTTTGAAGAGCCCTCTTATTTGGGCCCTGAGAAGATTTTAATCAAAGTGATACTCTTATATTCTTGAACTTTGTCTGCTTTGCATACAAAAGGTTTTGTAGTAGTCCTGATATAGATTCCATCCAGTTTGCCTCTAATCTATTTCCTATCTTGAGGTCCATCTTTATCAGCTTCAAGTAGTGATAAATGATATGGCTTTAGAGTATTCTCTTTCTTATTTGTAACTAGTCTTACTTGGCAAGTTCCTCTTTCTGAAGAATATAACCAGTGATGTGGCAATAAATGTTTAATGATCAGCTCTGCCAAAAAAGTGTGTTTATATTTGGATATAGATGTATACATGATTATAAGTTTATTAAACATTTTACTAACACAAAGTATGTGCACTACACATAATAGAATATGCAATACTCTTTATTGTAAATGACATTAAGTTGACTAAATCTGATGAAGTGCTTGTGTTGATTTTTGCTGAACACTTTTATTCTTACCTGACCTATTGTTATTGATGAATGAGTGTAGTTCCAACATGAACATTGCTTGGTATTTTCATCTATATTAACCATTTAGATGAAAGTGAAAAAATGAAAACACGCTAGAATGTTACTCATTTGTCAGTGTTGTGTGTAGCTTATTTGCTGAATTGGACAAAAATTTCAGAATACTGGAAGATTATTTCCTCATACAGTTATAGATGTGGCATATTTTTAGAGTATAATCTGCATTATTAACATTTTCTCAATCTTATTCTTAAGTATATATACTCAACAAAGCAATTCAGCAAACACCGATTTGTAGGATTTGCTAATTTCCATGTTGTAAATATTCCCACTGTGACTGATCTTAAGCTACCAACACAATGTTACTGAATGCAAAATTGGAAAGGGATGTGCTTTGTGTATCATTATGTGGTATTTTCATCTTACAGATACGATATAAATAACCTTAAGAGCATGTATTTGTTGATGAGTATTTATTGATGTTGTTTTTAATGTTTCTTGTTAAACTATAAATCTATATAATAAAAATTTTTATTAATGGCTGTGTTTAACAATCGGCTAATACCTGGAAACTTAGTGACAGATTTTATAAGCAGTGCAAGCTGGCTCCAGCTCACTACTTTAGGTAGCCCTTTGGTTTTAGCACTGCTCCTGGCTCTTAATCTTGGCAAGCAGAATGAATAAGAGAACTACAGTCAGGGGTAAGGCTTTGCAATCATATATTATTGTTTCACAACTTCATTCCTCTTTTGAGATATTAAGGTTTTGGAATTCCAATCTGTAAGCTATTCGTAATTCTAATTTGAAGGCTATGTAGAGAGACTTTGGATGTGCTTTCTTGGTAGTAAGGCTTTTCACCTTGCAACAGTTACAGAAAGAAGGAAAAGACACTGGATTCAATCTGCACACTCCTAGTTCCCTGCTGCATAGATCTTGACTCCTCAGGAGGTCTTTGAAGCCTTGTCCCTGTAATGGGACAAATAAGGGGTTGTAGCTTATGGGGAGGGCAGTGTTTACCAGATCGAGAAGATAACGTTTAGGCAGGAAGAAGAGAGAGAAGGAATAAGGGATTATTTTCTAGTTTTAGAAATATTTTGTTTTCATAATTTCAATCTACTTGAAAACAGGTGACTAAGGAATGCACTAATAAATGGGTGGTTCTGGGGAGGAAATGTCACATTATTGATATAATTGTAACCCTGATATCACTAAAGTTGCCTCCCCCTTTGAACTTTAGAAAAATCGATTTAATCTCCTAACTCATATCCACGTGGAAAATTGCTCCAGAAGGAATGCAGTCTTACTGACACTTTGATGTTAATCCAGTGAAACCTCCGACCTCCAGAACTACAGGATGATAAAAGTGTTTTAAGCCACTGAACTGGGGTAATTTGTTACAAATACACCTTCTTGTCCCTCTGCAAGGACTTTATGCGTAAGTTTTCCATGAATACAAAAAAAAGGCAGGAGGAGACTGTTGAGGGAGTCATTTCCCAGTTGTTTCAGTTGTTGGGGGCACACACAAGGTCCCTGCAAAGAGATTCACTCTCCATCTCTGGGTTTGGTGAATTCAGCTGACTTTTGCTCTCTGATTTCCCACACATTCAATGGGAGGGGTAGCTTTCCTAGGCACCTAGGCATAATATCCCCCCAAGACACTGAAGCGGCCAACAGGATCACTTCCCTTCCTGGCCCAGAGGAACATGAGCAAAAGGCTGGCTGTGGAGGGAGCTTCTTCAAAGCCGCAGCTCAGGCTGCTCAGCACTGCCTGTGTGACAGCTCCAGTAGAGGGGTGTGTCACACAGCCATTATCCAGTCACATCTTAAGTGCAGCCCGCTGAGCTCAAATACCACTTTGGGAAGCAACAAATAATTTTCTGTTATTGACGAGGGTCGCTGCAAGTTTCCTCCTGATTTTTGGCACTTGTTTCCACAGCCCATTGCTGTTACAAAATGAAAACCCACCATTAAATGTTTAATTCTGAGATACGTTTTCTCAAGAGGTGTTCATTTGAGCTCCCTGGATTTTGAACTTTTTTTTTTTTTCAACCCTTGGCTGCAAGCTCTTTCAGCCCTAGGCACCCCTGCTGCAGGCCATTAAAGGATGAAGGATAAAATGATTGCTTTCAAGAGTGGGTAATCACTGTCTCAAGCACTCTATCAAATAGCATCATCAGCAAAGGGCAAGTAGGGAAGCTGTCTTCACTTCTCTAATGGCTGGAGGCTGTGACTACTACTCCTAATCAGGAGCCCCAGCCTTTTCCTGCATATTGGATAGGAGCTACCACGTAAGCAATTTCTAGCCAAATCATTGTGCCTATTTGCGATTGAAAAGCATACTTTGGTAACATTCAAGTCTGGAATTGCAGTTCTTTTACTTCCTAGCTGTAGATCTTAGGCAAGATACCTCTTAGGAGCCTCTGAGTCCTTGTCTGTTAAGTGGGGGTTATATCTTCCTGGTAGGGTTCTCCTGAAGGTCACAGATGGTGTGTGATGTCAAGTGCCTAGCACAGTACTTGGCTCTTCCTGAGTGGTTGCTCAGGAAATCCTAATTTTCATTATTAGTAAATTTTAAAACAAATTCTGTATTTACAGTTTCCTTTTCCATTGTGTATTAGCTTATTAGCTCCACTTATCAGATGAGGATGGTAAAGCCCAGATGTTCTAGTGACTTGGTTAGTAGATAATGTGCCGCTGACCAGAGCCAGTTTGTCTGGCTGAGGGCTACATGGACAGTGTGGCTCAACGTCACCTGGGAGCTTTCTAGAAATGCAAATTTTTGGGCCCTACCTAGAGTCAGCATCTCTCAGGATGAAACCCAGGAATCTGCTGTAACAAGTTCTCCAGGTAATTTGTGGGCACAGCAAACTTCAGGTAACACCGTTTGAACTATGATTCAGAGCTCTCATCAATATAGCATGCTGCCATCTCAGCCCCAACTCCAAACTAAGACGTCCTCCTGGACAATTGGATAAGAGGGACCACTCTGGGACACAATCCGGGTCAGCCTCTCTCCTCCTTCTTCCCTTCTTCCTACCCCCACATAGCCACACTCAAGTGAGCGTGAAAAAATGTTGCTAACCAGTCCCAAACCAGGAACTGTATTTTTTTTATATAGAAACAAAGCACTAATAAGAATTTCTTTGCTTGGTTTAACACAAAAAAGAGAGACGTGCTGCGGCAATACATTGGGCATAATGGGAAGTATGCACGTTGAGCTCACTACATGTTGCCTGGCATTTGACAAGACGACAGAAGACAGCAGCATATCTGGTGGGTGGCAATGGTGGGAAAAACTGGTGACTCATGGGCCTGATGTCGGATATTTAGTCGACCAATTGACGTTCATGGCTCCATCTGCTTATTTCATGGAACCTCAGAGACTTCCTTTGGCCTCGACATTAAGACCAATAACTTTGGAGGCTTATAATACTGATTGAGAGCCTGAGCTGGAAGCCAGGCAGACTTGGATTTGAATCTTTTCTTTCTCTGCAGCTAACTACATGATCCTGGACACTGGGTTTATTTTTGAGTCTCAGTGTCTTCATTTCTTTAGAGGAGGGATCTGCAAACTTTTTCTGTGAAATTCCAGATTGGAAATATTGTTGGCTTTGTGGACCATACAGCCTGTGTCTCAACTAATCAACTCTGCCATTGTAGCATGGGCATAGCCATAGGCAATATGTCAATAAATCGTATGGCTGTGTGCTAATAAAATGTTACTTATAAAAACAGGCAGTGGGCTGGATTTGGACTGCAACTGGTAGTTTTCTAAGATAGTTTTTACAGTTCTAGGGTGCTGAAACCCTGCTCTGGAGGAAGTGCTAATAGTGTTTCTTTTTAGGTTTATTATGAAGATTAATATGATAAAATAATGTATACACCTAGTAATTAGTGGAAAGTAGTTATTAAACAATTGATATTTATTATTTTTATAAGCCATATCAAAATGGCATGTTGATATATATTTAAAAATAGTGAGATGGTAGGGCTGACAACTTGAGTAAGAACAAGATTCTACATCTTGTTTTTAATGAATTATTCCTCCATATTAGGAGCTAGAGGATACATATGCATATGGAACAAAGCAATAATCATATAATAACAGTGATGGTGATGATATTAGTAATAACACCAAAGCACATATTAAGTACTTGCTCTAAATCTGGAATTATTCTAAGTTCTTTACTTCTATTCCTTGTTCAATTCTCACAAACAATCCTGTTAGGTCTTTACTATTTTTAGCTTACTTTTATTACACAGAAATCAAGGCGCAGAAGTTGAGTAATTTGTCCAAAATAACACAGCTCTAAATTGCAGGACCAGAATATGAACGTAGGCGGTCTGGTTTCACAGCCAACTCTCCTAACCATTGGGCAACACTGCCTCCCTAAATGCAACATTGCGCTGATGATACCCAATGAGTACTATGGAGAAGAAATGCTCCATTGGGTGCTCAGCCTACATGGCTTTCAAGCCTGGACTGCCTGTGGTATGCTATTGTTTGGGATTTCCGTGTCCTTTGTTGCCTTGCCCCTTCTTACAGTGACTATATAGGCCATCTAATCTAACATTCCTTTGGGGGATCTGCTTTTGGCTCTGCATCCTAGCTCTATCTCCCCAGCATCATCAATTTATCTCCCTTGGTTTCAAAACATCTTAGGTCCTCTTATAATAATCTTGACAACCCCCAGGCTGGCTCCTGCCAACTCATTCACTTCTTTTTCATGTGTCCTTATTGGAAATGCAATCATTTTGAGTAGAGCTTTGAGAGACACAGAAGGTGAGGCCTGACTCCAGGACATCAACTGAGATTTCCTGAAGATAATTGGCAAAGAGTTTCTAAACAGACTGTCCGTCCCACACCAGAGTTTAAGGGGCTACCTTCCATTGCTGTTGGTCACATGCCTCAACTTACAGCTGTGCCTGCTCATGAGTCAGGTGTATTTGTTGGCTTCTCTATCTCTTCTAGACAGATACAGGACTAAACTGAGTCCTGGAGAGAAATTATTCTTGAATTATCTTCAGATTCTCCCTCACTATGATGCTGGATTCCTGGTAATCAAGTTTTTCCTCATCTGTAGTATTCCACAATCCAAAATGAAGTTTTCCTCTGCCCTCCCCTACAATACACACACACACACACACACACACACACACACACACACACACACCACAGAGCCATAGCTGGCATGGGCATTCTTGTTTCAGCTGTTCATTTGAAGGAAAGTATGACTAACTGTGTCTAACCTTATTGAATGCAAGAAAGAAAAAGAAAAATAGTTTAATTATGTCAGAATGCTGGATAATAATAATGACAACAACATTTACAAGGTTCACTACGTACCAAGCACTGTTCTAAGTCACAGTTCTAAGATACTGAAAGTCTCTTCTTACTAATGACAAATTCATTAGTCAAGATCAAGTGCGACTCAGCATTAAGGACATAAAGACCAAATGACCAAGAAAAGGGAACATTCAGAAATTCTCACTAGTTACCAGGATGAGGATGGAAACATTATTAAAGTCAGGGGCAGAGAGAGAAAAGGCAGGGACAGAATAAATCATATTGTTGGAAACTCAGATACATGCTGGGCAAATATCTGGGTGAGCAGTTTATGGAGAGAGAATAGAAAGTAGAAAAGATAAACTAAACATTATTGAGAACTTCGTGCGTGATATGTATTTCCTATTGAAAGTTCATTGAATTTGCCTCTCAGAACACTGTCGTAATCATCTCAGGTTGCCATAACAAAATACATACTGGGTGGCTTAAACAACAGATACTTATTTCTCGTAGTTCTGGAGGCTGGAAAGTCCAAGATCACAGTGCAGGCTGATTCAGTTCCCAAGGAAGGCTCTCTTTCTGGCTTGGACATGGCTGCTTTCTTGCTTATGTCCTCAGATGGCCTTTCTTCCATGTATGTGCATGTAGAGAGAGATTGCTCTTCCTCTTCTTTTTATAAGGCCACTTAATCCTACCAATTAGGACCTGACCCTTATGAATTCATTTAACCTTAAATGTCCCCTAAAAGTCCTGCCTCCAAATATAGACACACTGGGAGTAGGGCTTCAACACATGAATTTTGGGGAGATACAGTTTAGTCCATAGCTAGCACTATGAGAAGGGGACTATCAATTTTAGTTGCTAGATGACAAAGTTAACACTTAGAGGTGGTAATAAACTTGTCCCTGACTGCAAATCTAGAACATAGATGGGAAAGCCACGTTCAAATTCAGAAGCTGTGAAGGCCACTTCACTCATGGGGGATGGTATGGGAAAGTCTGTGGGAGCCCTTATTAGCCCTGGGGACCAAGTGAGACCTCTTGGATCAGGCTCCTGTGTTAATCTTTCCCAGCTGGACACAGGAAAAAACAATGATTTTTTTCCTTTTTTTTCTCTGCCTCTGTTAGATGATTGGTTACGGCAAATGTTCTGTCCATTTCTAGAAATTGGCAGGCCCTGGAGATTCTGAGTGGACTTCTATGATTTTCTCCTGTCTGTGCCAATGAGAATGAGCCTTTCAATGTTTCTCTTTAGGCTGACACTGCCAGGATTGTTAATGAAGCCTGTACCTCTCTAGTGGCAGTGGTGGCCATCTGCCCTTTAGGCCATCTATGTGGTTGCCCTGAAGTAACCTCTCATTGTCTGTGGCAATAAATTCAAGCTGGGAGCCTGTCTGACAGAAAGGACTTTTACCTTCTTGACTGTCTTCTTCCTAATGTATCTTCAGAGTGTCATTTTGCTATGCCAGGACATTGTAGCTGATAAGATATCTTTCTTTATCTATTCAGCCTGGAAGAATGCATGTGGGCACTGTTCACCTTGTCAGGAAGAATCAGTTCTTCCATTAGAAAAGGAAAAAAAGAAACCACCAGGTGAGGTCAGCCATGGCCACATTTTTTTCAGTGCTGGGTGTGGACAGGCAGGCATGAAAACTAAGAATAGATCTGCAAACCGACCTTTAAAAAGGTACACATAAAATGCAAATTAAGAAAAAAAGTACAGTGCCATTTTCTCTTTATTAGATTGGCAGAGTTTTTTTTTTTTTTTTAAAGACATTAAAATATTCAGCTTTGGTGAAATTGCAGTGAAATCTCATTACATTTATTTGCCCAGACTTTCTGTGGGGCAATTTGGTATCATGTTTCAAAAATCTTCAAAAGGCACATGCCTTCTGAAACAAGCACAACTATTTTCAGAAATGCATTCTAAGAGAATCATGTATCTGCACAAGTATTTTGCTATGAGGACGTCCATCCCACCTTTTATAATAGTGAAAATTGAAATAACTAAAAGCTAGTAATAGCACAGTAATTTATGGTTCAGTAATACAATGAAATAATATCTAGACATAAAGAACCTGACATATTAAGTAATTGTTGACATAGAAAGATACTTATGGTTATGTTTTAAATAAAAGAAAAACAGGTTACAAGTTAGTATGTATACTATGATTTATTGTACATACTAACTATATGTATTAGATATTCAAAGTTCAGAAAGTTATATACTTAAGTTGTTCAATAATAGTATATAGGTATATGATCACAGTTTTTCACTGCCTTCCTATATTTCTATTACATTTCTCCTACAATAAACAGTCTCATTTTTCTATATAAAAGGTTATTTTAAACTTTTTAAAAGTTTTATTTTAAACTGTACAAACAAACAATTGCTTAGAAGGTAGAGAGGACCACAGATGTAGATACAGAATCTAGCCCAATCTACTGCCTCATCACCATCCACCCATTTTTCCTCTCTCTGTCTTATCCTCTACTCCTTCTCTCAGACATTAGCTCCTTTCCTTGGCCATCTGTGGCACTGCAAAGTTGAATTGCATGAAGTACTGGAAATGCTTTCATGAATCTATGGTTTAGAAGTAAGAAGGAGCAAATATTTACAAAATGCATGGAACCACAAAACAGAAAAACTTTTTTTTTTTTTTTTTTATGAGAGGGTCTCGCTCTGTCGCCCAGGCTGGAGTGCAATGGTGCAGTCTGGGCTCACTGTAACATCTAACCTCTGCCTCCTGGTTCTAAGTCATTCTCCTGCCTCAGCCTCCTGGGTAGCTCGGATTACAGGTGCACACCACCATGCTTGGCTAACTTTTGTATTTTTAATAGAAATGGGGTTTCACCATGTTGGTCAGGCTGGCCTTGAACTCCTGATCTCATGATCCACTCACCTTGGCTTCCCAAAGTGCAAGCATTACAGATGTGAGCCACTGTGCCAGGCCAAAACTTTTTTATTTGTATCACAAAAAGTCAAAATTTGTAACTTCTTTGGGTACAGTAGAGAATCATAGCCAGCATCAGAACTCTAGCTAGTGTCTACACTGAGGATAGGACAATAAGAAATTTTATAAATTAGATTTCTACTTTGACTAGTAGATTCATACTTATTGTGTATTTACACAACGGTTTTCAACTCAGCAATGAAAATATGCTTATTTCATTCATTCATATTTTTGAAATGAATTGTATTTCCCTGCTGGAACAAGTCTGAAAATATTTTGTGGTAACAAGACTAATTAAAGCAAAATTACTCTATTTTAAAATTTTGGCTTTGAGAATAGAAATTTAAAATTAAGCACACTTTGTGAGCTAACTTACGGTATTGTGATCTCAAACCAAGGAATAACAAATTCTTCAAATGGTGTTTCTGACTTTTTCTATTCTTATATGTATTTAAAACCATTTCTGTGTTTCTAAAGAATAACACAACTCAGTTTTGTAATAAGAGTCTTGTGCTGTTTCCTGTCACTTCTACTTTCTCATCTGGAATTAATTTAAATGAATATCAGTATGTGCTCCACAGGATCTAATCTATTTACCAGCCACTAAAGTTAACTGGACTAATTTCATTATGTCATCATTGACACTACATTGCTTATCCTAGTGAAGAGTTGAATTCTCAGTTCTGAGATGGTCTCTGGAATGTGCAAATTCAAGATGTAGCTGTGCTCTGCCCAGCTTGGCTGGATTTTGTATTATGACATAACTGTAATTCATATCAAATAGTTCCTGTCTCTTCTGTTTCTGGTCCTTTAAATCAGTCAGATACACTCAGATACTTCAACTAATTCTAAATAACTCTGATCCCCCAATACTTTTTTTTTTTTTGTGAATATTCCTAGACCTGCTGTTCCTACTTCCTCCTTGTTCCATCTCTTGCTTCTGAATCCCAGCTCTAATCCTCTGGATCTTAGATCTCGGTGGTGAATCAAATGCCAAGCAGACCTTCACTAAGAGATGCTAATGTGAATAAGCTTAGAAGTAGCAACTATGTGTCATAGCTACAACCCTCTCTTCTTTTACCTTACCCATCCTGAGCCTTAGTGCAGTCTTTCAATAGAGCTCTTCAAGCAAACACTATCAATTCAATGGATGAGATGTTTGAGACAAAACCTAATTGCCATTTCTGGACTGATGCTCCTAGCTCTTCTTGCTTTGGACAGCTGCTGGTATAATATCCTCTCTAAAGACTTTGAGCTCAGTCCAGCACAGGCCACAAGTTTGGTGCCCCAGCCACTTCCCACCCAGTGGATATCTTTGATTAATTGAACTTGTGATTCTGAAACAAGAGCTTCCAGATCTCTGATTCTTTATTCAAAAGCTTCCTTGGTACTTCAGAGCATGACTTGTTAAACAAAATTGTCAGCCTTTGAAGGATGCACCCCATCACACCCAAATCCACTCAGCATTCACCTGTTATCAACTGGACATGTCAACCAAATATAGTCCTGGCATAATGGGGGACACATAGGATGTAGTTACCACCTTCAAAGAGTATAAATCCATAGGAGAGGGTCTAAAACCTATCACAGTATGAAACCAAACAAGCCATGTGCCTTAGAAAGGCAGACTGAGTGCTGTGGAAGCCGAGAGACAGAGAGAGAGAGAGAGAGAGAGAGAGAGAGAGAGAGAGGTCATTTTCCACTCATTTTTTGGAGAAGTTGATCATGGGAAAGGCAACAATTGAGGTGCACCTTGGCTCTTCTACTAAGTATGTTACCTTAGATATGTTATTTCACTTCTCTAAGCCTCAGGTTCATCAATTATAAAGTGAGAATAATATTGGTCACTCTGCAAAGAACTACAGCAAGAATTAGATGAAGAAAATAAAGAGAAATTCAAGCTGGCACATGTAAGTGTTCAGTAAATGCTAATTCTGTAAGTGTCCCCAGAGTTAGACCATGTGAAGAAAGAAAAGTAAACTTCTCTTTACTGGTCACCCTGTTCAGCTGATCCTGTTTCTGCCTCTTCCTGCATCACTGCGTGGTCTCCCTTCAGAAGGATTTGCAGTGGTGTTAGTGGTAGGGGTATAGAAGGAGAATCGAAGGAGAGGGAAGAAGGGGAGGAAGCAGAAGGAAGTTGCAATGGATAAGGGGCAAGGAAGAAGATCAGTTTCCTTGAAGAACTTTACTTATCTTTTCAGTAGTTGAGGTGTCATGGCTGAGAAAGATTTTTGAAAGGGCTTCTGCAATCTGGTCCACAGAAAGAGATGTTAACGTCTCTTAAATTCTCACCTGGCATTGCCAGGGGTGGTGGTAGAATTGTCCCCATCCTAAACTCCAAGAGGCCGCTCAGTTGAGTATTCATCTGCCCCCAGTGATCATGATAGCTAAATGTTCCCTGTGGCTGTAGACCCTCAGATTCATTTCTACCTTGATTTTTTCCCCAAATCCATCTCTTAATTATGCTCACAGACTGGATGACCCACTGTTGGCCTCACATATTTTGCAAGAATAATATAAAGCTCCAATGCCATGGAAACACATTTGGTGGCTTAATTCAGTAGATCATAATTTTGGCTGCAAATTAAAATCACTGACAAAGCAGGGTCTCCTCCCCTCCTGGGATTTTGATTTAATTTATCTAGGGTGAGATTCTGGCCTCTCATTTTTAAAGCTCCCCAGGTGATTCTTAATGTGCAGTTAGGGTCGAGCACAACTAATTTAATTGAATACATTTTGAGAGGAAAACCTCAGTCTTAATTTGCCTATTAACTGTAATATATATATAAAAAGAGAAACACTGAAGAAAAATAAAGGAGAAAAAGTAGCCCTTATCTGTTGGAGACAAATGTCAGCCTTTTAAAATAGCTAGGCTAAAAAGGCACCATTCATGACAAGCCTATGCATAAATAGACAATTTTTGTCAAAAGGTTTGGCTGATTATTTGGGGCACTGTACAAAGATAGAGACACTCCAAGGATTTGAAACTGGTCCCAGGATTAGAAATTTGGAAGGATTTTATGTTGAATTATGAAATAAAAACACTGTCTAAGTTTAGCAAAAGTAATTTCCCAATGAGTTATTGCTCAATATTATCTTTACACATTAAATCTTGGCATCCCTAAAAGGGAAATTGAAGAGCTTTGTGTACTTTTTAATATATAGGACTGGCCCTGGATGTGCACATAGGGAAGACAGCTGAGACTTACCTTAAAAGGGGCTGGGAAAACAGATCAGCTATCTATTTGGGCCCTCTAATTTTATCAGGACATGGATGGAAGAAGTTACATAAGAATACAAAGCTGGAGTCCAGCTTTGACCCACTAGTCCATTATTCATATTGCTAAATTAAATATTTAATGCTTATTGAATACCCATTTCATTCTTGATTCTAGAAGGGGCCCTCTTATTGAAACTGAGGGTCAGGGTAGGAGCTTGAGCAAAAGAATTAGAGAAAAAGAATCCAGGTAGTAACCAGGACCCTCACTCTTTCCTATATCCCACAAAGCTTTTATTGGTCATGCCAGGTGCATGGTCCAGGTAGAGCCAATGTCAAAACTGGTGGTGCTAAGTCACCTGGGCTATTGACTCTGCTGATAAAAAGGGATGGGATTCAGCACCAGCAGTTGCAGCAATAGAGGGGTGGAATATGGCAGGTCTCTCCTGTGTATATCAGAATACTTTTGACTCTTCCTTAATGAAATCAAATCCATGGGTAAAACATCTCCAACCTTTTCTCAAAGTAAGACATGGCCAAGTAACCTCCTCTAGAAAGATTACCAGATATAACACAGAACATCAGTTAAGTGTGAATTTCAGATAGACAACAAGTATCTTTTAAAGTATAAATATGTCCCATTTTGGTCTCAAATAGTTATACTAAAGAAAAGTATTTATTATGTTATTGAAATTCAAACTTAACTAGATGTCTTCCATTTTAATTTTTTAAATCTGGAAACCCTATGTGGGAAACTCCTTGAACTCCCTTTCCCCTAGAATCTACCTTAGTTTCCTTTCTTCTGTGTTCACATGGGACTTAGCACCTGGTATCATTATTAGCTATTAAAACTTCCCATACCCCGTTTTCATTGTATATGGTACAGGCCTTTAGGAGCCTGGCACAAGTAAGCTGTCAAGCTAATTGAGTGGGATAATGACAGCAACAAATATGTCAGAGCACAAAAGCGTGGCTAGTTTAGAACAAGAGTTTTTGCTCTCAGAGAAGCAATTCTATGTGCAGCTGTCACTGGTATTACATGAAAACATTTCTGGGGCTGGTCTAAGATCTGTAATTGAGAACCACCCTCTCCATTCTAGCTTTCTAGAAGCACAGTGAAGCAGTTTATGGTGTCTTCCTGCCCCATGGAGGGTCTGGGTTTGGGTTGTTAGACCAGCAGAGTTGACAGGCACATCTTGTGGGCAAGTGCTGCTTTTACTGCTGTTGAAATGTCCAAAGTTTCTATCTGCCTGCTGTACCTCAAAGCTGAAAACCATTGAATCAGATCCCGTAGGGGGTGGTGAGTGCATAGGTTTCCTTTGACTTCATATTCTTGCTGTGTGGAAATTCCAGAAATTGGTAAATTTTAGAAAAGGCAACTGGAGGCACACACACACACATATATACAACCTTGAATGCTGACTTATTCCTATGGTCATGAGCAATTCGTGATTCGCCTCCATGTTGATGCCTCCTGGAAAGCCTATGTCATGTCTTTATTTGTAATTTTCAGAAATCAATTCCAGCTTTTCACTTTATGAGTGCAAGTACGACATTTGTAGAGTTGACGAGCATTATCTGAAGAAAAAGATCACAAAATGCCGGTACCTTATGTAAGTATAGACTGAAATAATTTAATGTATGTAAAGCACCTAGCATGGTGTCTAGCCTCAGGAAATGATAGTTGAAGGTCAGTAAGCATTTTTCAGGTACATAATGAAGTAGGCATACTATAAGGTTGAGTAGCTCAGATGTATATAGTTCGTGTAAAGCAAAACCAAGACTAGAACTCAGTTATCCTGATTTTTAATCCCATAAGGGTCCCATGTCAACAGTGGTAGATCCTTAATATCTGGGTGATTCTGGAGTCTTTGTTATAAACAAGAGGAATTTGTTTGAAAATAAATGTTGTAAATTCACAAGCACAGACCTTCATGTGTGGCAGTGTTCAGGACAAAGGCATCTCCTCCTTCTCCTCTACTTTCCAGATCTGATAAATCATGCCCATCACTCTCCTTTTTCTTATCATCTAATGTGAAGGAAGGCCAGGAAATCAGCTGGTTTTGGACCCCAGGGTTTTTATTGTTAAGTTTGGGAGTCTTGTGGACAGAATCAGGAGTGAACCTCCCCATGCTTAGTTCATCATATGGCCTCTGTTCTGTCATGTCACATCATAGCTTTTGGGCCTGAAGACTAAGAATGGAGCATCAATAATTAAAGGTACAATCATAGCTGAAGCTTCCGTTGGTTATTTTTCTCCAACCCTGACATTTTATGAGTCAACAAAGCCAAAGCCATCAATATGAAGCAGACTATTTTTAGCAGTTTCTTAACCAGTGTGCTCTAGCTTTAAATTAAACATTGACGCTGGTTATTATTAAAATTCTGAAAATTCTAGGCAGAGAGGAGCCTGTGTTAGTACAGTAAACACTGGGCTTTCATTACCTTGTTTTGAAAAACATCAGTTCACTTGCTGTTCCCTCTAAATACAACTGCGTAAAACTAATAGATTGTGGATTTTCTAAGGATTAGTTGTTCAAGGTCAGAATCTGAATGTATGGGTTTAGTTTGCATGGTTGAATATTACTCTGGACTTCAACCTTTTTAGATTTGCAATATCTTAGCAGTGACATTATCTTGTTATCATTTGATTTTATAAGTTTGTCCCATTCTCTGCTCATCAACAACAAAAATATGGCAATAAGTGTTCTAAAATAAATGACTGCTTTTGCTTTGAGAATTTTGCTACATATTTTGGAATATGAGAGAACTAGAACAGCCTCACTGGTGTGAAACTAGGATTGGGAATCAATTACACTGGTATAATATAGTGGAAAGAACACTGGCCTTGGAGTCAGAAGACCTGGTTTCTGCCACTTACTACCCAGTGCCCTTGGATGAATGATTTAGTATATTTAGCAAATACACAACATTTAGCAAGTGAATTAGGATAAAACAGGTCTCGTTTTTTAATTGAAAGGACCTGGGCTAGAGCAGTAATGTTCAAACTCAGTTATCCACACTCATTGAGATGCATCAGGTGCACCCATGGAGCAGGGGGAGAAGGCCATGCAACAGAGGTCGATCTCTCCACCACCAACCCACTTTAATTATCCACTGTCATTTGTATTACCTCTAGAGCTGTTAAAGACTTTTCCCAGGAAAGAAAGGCCTGACTGCTAAGAAAGTTTCAAAATCACTGGACAATATACTTTTGGTTCTACAACTCTACTCCCGTTCAGTGTAGGGTGGTGAGTAGGAATGTAGGCTCTGAGGTCAGATGGCCCAAGTTCAAATCCTGCCTCAAGCCCTTACTGTGTGTCTTGAGCAAGTCTCTTTACCTCTATGTGCTTTATCCTCTTATCTCAGAAGATAACTCTTTCGGAGTTTTCTTCTCCATTGGTTCTATTGTCATTTCCATTTTACAAATGAGGAAACTGAAACATAGAAATGGTATTGAGATGGAGAATGATATGGCTTTGCTGTGTCCCCACCCAAATCTCATCTTCAGTTGTAGCTCCCATAATCCCCATGTTTCATGCGAGGGACCCAGTGGGAGGTAATTGAATCATGGCGGTGGGTCTTTCCCATTCTGTTCTCCTGGTAGTGAGTAAGTCTCATGAGATCTGATGGTTTTATAAAGGCAGTTCCCCTGCACATACCCTCTTGCCTGGCACCATATAAGATGTGACTTTGCTCCTCATTCACCTTCAGTGATTGTGAGGCCTCCCCAGCCATGTGGAACTGTGAGTCAGTTAAGCTTCTTTCCTTTATAAATTACCCAGTCTCAGGTATGTCTTTATTAGCAGCATGGGGACAGACCAATACAGAGAAAATAATGGTTCTTGCTTCATAAGATTTTGTAATAACTAAACAAATTTGTATGTATAAAACACTTCATGCAGTACTTGGCACAGAGTCAGTGCTGAACTAATATGGGTTATTATTTTAAGTTTATTCATCAGATTTCTATTGTGCATCTCTTACATCAGTTATTGTGTTAAATTTCAGAGATTCAAAGTGAAACGACGTTGTCCAAACTCATGAACATCAGAGGCTGGTAGGAAAGATAAACCATAGAGATAGCCAAGTATCAGTGGTTGTAAAGCCATGTGGTAACTTGTGCTTAGGCTCTGAGGGAGGTGAACATACAGGCAGAGGGATGAGCTGATGCAAAGGAGGCAACAACTCATGAAATGTCTTTGAGAATCTCTTGGTAGCTTAGAAGGGCTGGAGAATGGGCCAGAGGGCGACAAAAAGGGAAAGAGAAAGAAAAGGGCAAGCTCTCCCCTATTAAAAATTCTGAGCATGCTTGTAAGGGGGGTGGGGGGGGTGTCCACTACCACCTCGGCCCCTCCCTCACATCATGCTGGACTTTCCTATCCAATTGTGAGGAATTATAATGTGCTTTCTCTTGCCAAGTCAGAGCTTGAAAGCTTATGTTTGCTTATATGTTTCAGTTATTCATATAACTTTGAGATTTCAGACATGTTCCAAACAAATCCATGGGAAAAAAGTGAGGTGGGAAGAAAAGCTAAAAGACCCATAGTCTTTTCTAATAACATTTAAACCCAGATAAGCCATCTTTCTGAAAGCCAAGTGAGGCCCTCAAACCAGAATCTCTACTGTTTTAGTTAGAAAAAAACTCAGACAAAATCCAGGCCTAAAGAAGAGACTATGCTGGAAAGTTCAGAGAAAAGGAAAAATACATTCAGGGATGAAAAGATCCATGTTGAGAAATGAACCCAAATACAGCAGCACATTCTTTCCTTTGGACTCTGCTTGTCTTTCTTTATGGCTAACCGAATTCCTGAGATATCCTGAATGTTTTGGGGTCAGTTTCAAACTTTTTGTTAGTATTATCTAGTCATGTGGCATAATCATTGATCCTGGCACAAATAGACTGTCAATAATATGCTGGAAAAAGTAAATGATTACTAGTGTATTAATATGTTCTCCCACTGCTAATAAAGACGTACCTGACACTGGGTAATTTATAGAAGAAAGAGGTTTAATGGACTCACAGTTCCACATAGCTGGGGAGGCCTCACAATCATGGCAGAAGGCAAATGAAAAGCAAAGTCATGTCTTACATGGTGGCAGGCAAGAAAGATTGTGCAGGGGAACTCCCCTTTTTAAAACCATCAGATTTCATAAGACTTATTCTCTACCATGTGAACAGTATGTGGGAACCACCCCCATGATTCAATTACCTCCATGTGGCCCACCCTTGTCACCTGGGGATTAATTACAATTCCAGGTCAGATTTGGGTGGGGACACAGCCAAACCATGTCAACGAGTGAGTGAAAGACAGAGGGAAGCACAGGTGAATATCTTAAAGGCTATTTCAACCACCATAAAGTTTACAGGTTTTGCAAGGACAGAGGTTATGGCTTCTGCTGCCATTTGGGGCCACCAGAGTTTTATAGACACGTGATCAGTGCCCTGCTGGGGATCTGTGGGACTCAGTGAATATTTCAATTTCTTGGTTTGTTTCCTTTCTAGGTTAATAGTTTCTACAGAAAAACAGCACTAAGGGAAAGTCAATAGACTCTGTGTGTGCCAGTAAATAACTATATAAGTATGAACTTGAGGCTCAGCCAGTCCCCTAACTCTAGGCAGCCTTTAACTTTGTCTGTGATGTGTGCGATCTGTATGGTCTTCTCAGAAAATTCAAGTCTTTCCAAGATATCAGGCTGTATCATTAAAACTGCAAAACCTATCCCAACCTTTCCTAGCCAAATACTTTTGAACCTTCCCCTTCTCTTTCTTGACAGATTCTTTTTCTTTATGTCAACTCGAGGGAGCCAGTGCCAAGCACCACATTCAGGTTTGACATGGAGCCAGACATTGAGACTAGTACAAAGGAAGCTGAAGACCCAATATGCCCTTCAATATCTTGTAACCTGGTTTAGGATAAAGGAGACTAACTTAACAACCGGGGAACTTGCCTATTCCTGTCTTACAGGGTTGGTGTGAGGAGTAAATGAGATCTAGTTATGACAGGTTTTGCCTTGTCTACCTCTGGCTTTCTGCTTTGCCTCAGGTTCATACCTATCTGAGGGGTCTGCTGGTCTCAAGCAGACCTGTCCCTTGGACCTTTGCCTACTGTAACTGATGTTCTCCTCAATCTGTTCTTTAGGTAGAGTGTGCCCAAGATCACAAATGGTAATAGTGCTTGAGGGGTGTTTCAAACATTTAGTGTGTGTGTACATACATGCACACACACTCATACAATAATTGTCATAACCTCTAGGTATGACACTTCCATCCTGCTTTTTCTCTAAGAATAAGAAGTCCTTTGTAACTATGCTAAAGAAATATATTAGGAGTGCTTGAGCAAAAGCTACAAAACAGACATATTGTCCCATTAGTTATCTTTATTCCTAGATCATATTGATCATTTCAATTTTTGTGCCAAGATCTAATACCAATCAAAATTGTAGCCAATCTGAGAGATTCTTTCCATGGCTTAAAGTTGGGTAACTTAATCATCTCTTCCCAACTTGTCAGTACTTAACAAAAATATTTCTTAGAGTGACTGCTGAATAAGTGACCAGATATCATTTTGGGTTATGGCCTCTCAGTCTGGAGAAATCATAAAATGATCACAAAGAAAGACACTGTTGGGCGTTTCAGAGGTCAGGAACTGTAAGTACAGGGGAGTCTCAAAAATTTCAGTGTCCAAGTTTCTTGTGTAGCTCAAACCCAGGGATGGGTTAGACTTGCAACAGTCATATAAGAAAAAATAAGAAGAGAGGTGTGTTCAATGAGATTCTGACAGCCTGCCAAACTGGAATCTAACTTTCCTGATGCATGTGCTATTCTAAGTAGAGCAATTGTCCTTTTAGTTAAAAGTAATAATTTTTTGTTGTTTGTTTAAAGGGAAGGTGGTTGGAATGGCTATTTTTTTACCATAATGTAAACCAATGTGGTCTGGATGGGAGGAACTAATCAAATACTGAGATGAGGTCTTGATCCTGAACAGAGGTCCATGATATAGAAACTCCTGTAGTGGCCATGAACGGATACACACAATGACTAAATGGCAGGCTTGGGATTCAAATCCAGGGCTGTGCAACCTGGGGACTGTCCCCTTACTACTGTGTTGCATTGCCTCATTCTGATGTTGGTTTCAGACCTGAGAGTGACCTCAATCAGCTTCCAATCCAACCACTTCATTTTAATGTGGGGGAAGACCCTAGACAAAAAACGCCCATTTACATGAATGAAAATCTCACTTTGTGAAATGCCTATTCCACATCTGTTGAGGTGGATCCAACAACCTTGATTAAGAACAGGCTTGCAGGTGGTCCCTCTGCATTGGCAGTAGGGTTTTCATAATAAACTTCTCATGTATTCTAGTCTCTTCAAATGAGTTTGATCCTGTGCATATGCAATGTGAGCAGTATTTTTTGAACAACTTTTTTTTTCTTTTGAGACAGAATCTTGCTCTGCCACCCAGACTGAAATGCAGTGGCATGATCTTGGCTCACTGGAACTCTGGTTCAAGCAATTCTCCTGCCTCAGCCTCCCAAGTTGCTGGGACTACAGACATACAACAAAAAGCCTGGCTAATTTTTATATTTTTAATAGAGAGGGGGTTTCACCATGTTGGCTAGGCTGGTCTTGAACTCCTGACCTCAAGTGATTCACTTGCCTTGGCCCCTCAAGTGTTGGGATTATAGGCATGAGCTACTGCACCTGGCCTTGAATACTTTTAATGTGTTCTTCTCTTTTGCTTTTCAGTGTATATGACTTTTTTCCTCAGTAAGCCCAAGTGCTATATCTATCATGTTTCAGTCAGAATGAAAAGAAAGATAACATTTAGGTTCTGACACCCCAATTAGGATTTTTCAAAGCTGCAACAATATTATGTTCTTCAAGCTCAAGTTTGTTAAGAGGAACCAATATACTAAATATAATATACTAAATACCTTTTATTCTCATATTCCCACTATCTGCCTTTTAATATATTAAAAGCCTTGGCTAGCAGGCTTGATTATGCAATTTTAGTAATAGATATCCTAAATAGAAAGAGCAAAGTGGTAATACTCATATCAGCTAGAGACATTTGGGGTGGAAACAGTAGATGGGCAGCTATGTGCCTTACTCTCCCACTGTTAGAATTGAATATCAGAGAAAGGAAGAATGTTTGGTTTAAGGAAAACACTAAGGAGAGATTTCTGTTCCCTTTTTTCTGCTTAGGATTCTAGAAGATAATTTCCTTATAGGTAATTTATCCAATGTGAAATGTGGCATCCCAGTATGGTTAAGTGGAAGGAAAGCCTGAGTGTAGCCCTTCGCAAGCACCCTTGTCTCCCATGAAGAATTTATCATATACCCTTGGGACAGGTGCAGAGGTTACTTGAGATTTTATCTGGGGAGTTTGCCAGAAAAGACTCCTGGCATTAAATAAAAGTGGTTCTGCAGTCGAAGACTGCAAGGAACTTACACCTGGCTTTTGGTGGAGCTTTCAGCATCATCTGCAGTCACATCACCAGGGAAGATACCAGATTGTGACAGGCAGGAAGAGAACAGCCATGAGTTTTTCCAGCTGCCAACTGCAGCCTGGAATGTCAGCAGAACTGTCAGGAATAAGACCAGTCTCATGTCAGTGGTCATTAGTCCAGGGAGCAATCCATATCAACCACTGTACAGTAGATATGAGCAAGAATCCGGAGGATACCATGTACACTCAAGAATCTGGTCTCTTCTTTTACCACAAGGGTGTAGAAACCATACACCTTCTTATATCCAGCTATCTTCTTGGAGAGGAGTTAAATGAGGAGAGAGAAAATTTAAAGACTTAAGAATTTTATCCAAAAGAGACTGGTAATTTCCTAAAGAAAAGGTTTTTAATCAGATACCAGCAAAACTTTTCTACGAAGAGCTAGAGAGCAAATATTTTTGGCTTTGTGAGCTGTATGGATTCTACTGCAATGATTCAATTCTACCCTTGTAGCATAGAAGAAGCCATAAATACTATGTAAATGAGCAGGTGACTATGATCTAACGAAACTTTATACACACAAACCCATGGTGGGTTTTTAGGTCCTCGTTTGCCACCTTCAGGTTTACATTACTGAATCAGGCTAAATTTCCTGGATTCAACTAAAGATAATTTTCTCCTACTATTCAAAGGGGTGGCAGCGTTGGAGAAAGATGAGACAAAAAGTGGAAAAAACTGGCATTTTCTTTACATGTTTTTATAAGATAGGAATACAATTTTGGTTCACTGCACACGGATAAGGGAGAAGCAGTCTTAGTGTAAAAAGAAATAATTTTTCCCTTTATCTATGGCTTGTATCCACTGGGATGTTGAGGGCTGTGAGAAATGGATACCTACAAGGTAAGTTCAAGGTACATACATGATGGTATCAGGGGACGAGAGAAAGAAAAGAACTTATGGGTCTTCTGTTCTCTTTGCTAGGACCTCTGGAAATAAAAGAAACTAGGGTTTGGCAAGGACAATTACTTTGAACAGTAGTCATAATTATAATAATGCTGATGAAATAATAACTACCACTATCATATCAGTCAAAACAGGTCAGGTTATGCTGCAATGGTAACTATGAAATCTCAATGGGTTCAAGTAAAAATGGTTTATTTCTCACTCGCTCTCCATGTCTGCCAGGAGTCAGCTAGGGGCCCTCGTCCACATTGTCCATGAACTTCTCCCAGGACCCAGGCATTAGATGGGTCATTATCTGAAGCAGCAACAGTTGCAGTGGTGTAGAGCATTGGTAAAGTACAAACTGCCTTTAATGACTCCCGTGGAAGTGACACATCTCACTTCTGCTCACATTTTATTTGCCCATACTAGTCATATGACTAAGCCTGACTTCAGTAGGGTGTAAAAGTATGATTCTTCCCCAGGGAGAAATGCTAATTATTAGTAAAAGGTAAATCAATATACTTTGACCACTATTCCAGGTAAGGACATAATGAACATTGTGCTAAACAAAGCTAACTTTATTTTTACTCAGAAACCATGTAAGATAGATACTATTATCAGCATTTTACTGGTGAGAAAATTGAGGATTATGGAATTTAAGTAACTCATTTCACCTAGCTAGCTGATGATAAAGATTCAAACCTAGGTAGGCCAGATTCTGTAGCTCATATTCCTAAATATCACATTATAGTGCCCCGATAATTTATGATATATTAACTAGATTACAAATTGCAAACTTAGGCTGGGTGCAGTGGCTCATGCCTGTAATCCCAGCACTTTGGGAGTCCAAGGATGGTGGATCACCTGAGGTCAGGAGTTTGAGACCAGCCTGGCCAACATGGTAAAACACCACCATCTCTACTAAAAAATACAAACAATTAGCCAGGCATGGTGTTGGGTGCCTGTAATCCCAGCTACTTAGGAGGCTGAGGTAAGAGAATTGTTTGAATCCAGGATGCAGAGGTTGCAGTGAGCCAAGATTGTGCCATTGCACTCCAGCCTGGGTGACAAGAGTGAAACTTTGGAAAGAAGGAAAGAAAGAAAGAAAGAAAGATAGAAAGAAAGAAAGAGAGAGAGAGAGAGAGAAAGAGAGAAAGAAGGAAAGAAAGAAAGGAAAGAAAGGAAAGAAAGAAAGAAAGAGAGAAAGAAAGAAATAAAAAAGAAAGAAAGGAAGGAAGGGAAAGACGGAAAGAGGGAGGGAGGGAAAGAAAGAAAGGAAGGAAAGAGGGAAGGAAGAAAGGAAGGAGGGAGGGAGGGAAAGAAGGAAGGAAGGAAGGGGGAGGGAGGAAGGAAGGAAGGAAAGAAGGAAGGGGAAAAAGAAAGGAAAAAGCACACTTGAATGGTTTGCGGGCCAGGCAGGTAATATAAATGCATGAAACATGTGGAATATAATACAACTTGAGCTGGTAGGGCTGTGGCAAACTACATAGCCCATGCTATTCCTAAAAGGAGCAGTTGTAATTTATTTTAAGATAATTGTTGCCATGAAGCAACATGTCTAATGAGCCCATTATTGTCAGATCTCCAGAAGTTTTAAAAATCCATTAGAAATCTGGATTTTCATACATAATCTCCTAATTTCAAAATGTTAAAGAATATCCAAGGTTTTTAAAATATATATATGGGCTAAATAAAATAAACCTATGGGTCAAACAAGGCCAGTGGTTTGCAATCTCTTAACTAAGTCTTCTGGTAGAGTCTAACTGGCTTGCTGGGAAACAAGTAAACTGAAAAAAAACTACTCAGATTATTAGGTAATACCCATGGCTACAGCAGCACAGCCAGTGGGGCAAAAGCTGAATTACTGAATTAAAACAATTGTCGTCGTGATGCACATATGTTAAGGACATGATCATATACACATATTTTGGTTTTGAACTCATTCGAATATTTAAATAGCCACAGAGCAATTTTCCTTTGTAAGCTGCTGCCACATAACATGCACTAATTCTTTATTTCTCTGGCTAGTATTGAGCTGTCATTATTCACTGGGGAGCCTTGCTGAGGAGGTAGTGGCTCCGTGCCCTTTAGTTCAGTTTGTGCTTCAACACAAGGCTAAGCAGCCCTGTGGTTTGACATGCATTAATTACAACTGAACAAATGGTAGGGCCATTCCCAGTCTCAGTTAAGTCTGGTTGCACTGGCTTCTGGTATAAAGAGCCAGGACGGGCCTGGTGAGAAGCTGGCTGGACGTGGCTTTTCCTGGAAAGGTGATAACTGGAATTTTTGAAGAAACTAGGAAAGAGTGTAATTCAGGGTGTGTATGTGTATGTGTTTTTTAACCTAGAGATTCAGGTATATTTTTCATGAGCGAAGATCTATTACTTTCATCAAATTCTCAAATAGGTTTGCCACCTCCAAAGTACTCACCATCAAACTTTTGAGGCTGGAAACTCATCAAGTAGCAGGTGGAAGTATTTCCAGACCATCTTCTAAGCATTCAAAGCAGGAAGATTTACTGATGTGTAAACATGGGCCATAGTGTCCCGCTGCTTTTCTTTACCTGAAATGTTCTTTCCGCTCAGCTCTGTCTAGCTAGTTATCCCCCACCCCCAACTAAAATAAACAAAAAATCAAATCCATAAACCATTTTCCAATCCTCAACAGGATGTTTTTAGTTTTTCTGAGAATATTTTTTCATAGCTCTCTGAAGACATTTATATTCTGCCTCTTGGTAATTGTATGTGTATGTGTATGTGCATGTGTATTATATCATTTCTTTGCAGAATAATAAACTCTATGAGGGTAGCAGGAATGTCTTATTCATCTGGAAATCACTGATAGTTGCTGGTACATGTTGGATAATCAATTTAATATCTTTCGTCCTGAATTTCACTGTTTGGTTGGATCTGTAACTCAGCTGGGATGATCTGTAAACTATGGTAGGTTCCTGGTCTATAAAAAGTTGACTGACTATAATGACAGTGGATTGAGTGTTTGTATGCTCCTAGGGTTTCCTTGGAGAGACACTGGGAAAGAGAGTGCACATTTCTTTGCCTAACCCTTTGCAAGTTCCCAGCTGTAAAGGAAAGGTATAGTTAAGGAAATCTTTTTCTTTCACTCTGGTAGAACATTCTCACTCCGTAAGTTTGTGAGAGCCCTCACCTTGCTTCCTCATACCTAACCCCGTCTAAATCATAAACTCAGTCTTGGTCTAGTTTCCTTCCCCACTGCCTTTTGGAGCTTAATATATTAATGGAATAAGCAAATGAAAATGAGTAATCAGCATGTACTCTCCCCTTGCCTCTGTCATCCAAATGACATAGGTCTCTCTCCCTGGGAGGCCTCATTGCTTTTGATTTGGAGTTGTTTCTACTCACCATATCGGCCCAGTCTTTATTATGACTTACTCTCTATTTTGATATTTCCTATGATGTAACAGAATTATCATGGACTTGAAGTTAGACAAACCTGATTTTGAATTTCAGTGTCATTGTTTACTAGCCTTATGAACTTGGTTGCTGAAATCTTCATTTTATTTCTTGGAAAACAAACTTTTAAAATAATACCAATTTTTCAAACTGATTAAAAAGATTAAATGAAATCATAATGTAAATGGCACAAAATAAGCACTCAAAGAGTGGCAGCTATTATTATACATATTCTATTCTATAAAAGATTTCTCTTTCAATATTTATGCCTCACCCAAACTTTGGTCTTAGGATATAGCTTGTCATACAAAACACCTTACTTGAGGTTATGTATTCTGTATGACTTCCTACTTGTAACTGTGACCTGTATCCCTTATGCTGTGCTAAAAGTGCCAAAATCATGGGGTTTATTGGTACCTGAATTGCTAACCAATCTCAGTCTCTCTCTCTCTCTCTTTTTTTTTTTTTTTTTTTTGAGATAGAGTCTCACTCTGTTGCCCAGAATGGAATGCAGTGGTGCAATCTTGGCTCACTGCAACCCCTGCCTCCTGGGCTCAAGTGATTCTCCCATCCCACCCCAGCCTACCAAGTGGCTGCGACTACAGGCATGCACTACCACACCTGGCTAATTTTTGTATTTTTAGTAGAGATGAGGTTTCACTATGTTGGCCAGGCTGGTCTCAAACTCCTGACCTCAAGTGATCCGCCCACCTCAGCCTCCCAAAGTGCTGGGATTATAGGCCTGAGCCACTGTGCCTAACCCTCAGTCTTCTTAACACAATGTTTCAGCAGCCATTACCAATCAGTCAGCACAGACATTGCTGACTTCTAAATTTCTACATTAATTAGACCCTACCACTTGAATTAGTCCATTCTCACATTGCTATAAAGAGCTACCTGAGGCCTAACTGATTCAAAGTTCTGCAGACTGTATAGGAAGCATGACTGGGAGGTCTCAGGAAACTTAGAATCATGATGGAAGGCCAAGGGGAAGCAGGCACATTTTACATGGCTGGAGAAGGAGAAAGAGAGAGGGAAGGGTTGATGCTACACACTTTTAAACAACCAGATATCCTGAAAACGCATTCACTATCACAAGAACAGCAAGGGAAAAATCCACCCCTATAATCTAATCCCCTCCCACCAGACCCCTCCTCCAATGCAGGGGATTATAATTCAACCTGAGATTTGGGCGGGGACAAAAATCCAAAGTATATCATCACTTTAGACCTTACCATTTCCCTGAGCTCCAGACATATATCCAACCATCTCCATAGCTTCTTTTCTTTGATTCAACAGACTTCTTAAACTTAATGCTTCTAGTACAGAATCTTGATTTTCATTTTCAAAAAATCTCCCCTACTCTTTCTCATCTCAGAAATGGGACCATAATTTTTTTCAGATGTGCTGAGTTCCAATCCTAGAAGTAATCTTGAAATTATTTTTTTTTCTTCATATCTAATCAGTTGGTCCTGTTATTGTCGTCTCTGACCACTTCTTGTCCCACAGACTGCTACTTCTCAAGTCCCTTAGACCACCACACCTTTCCTGGATTATCATAAACTCTTCACCACATTTCCCCTTCACCCCATTCCAGTTCTTCTCATTCTATTCTTCATAAAGAAATTGGAGTGATACCTTACAAGGTAAATCAGGTCACCCAACTTACCATCTCAAAACCTCCCAGTGATTTCCCAGCCCCTTATAAAATATCTCAAATCCTTATCATGTCCCCTAAAGTGACACATACTCTTGTATGTGCCTAAGTTCTAACATCATTTTCCCCCTGTCCTCTACTACAGTTGTAAAATGCTTGTTCTTCTGCTTTTGAAACACTTCAAACTTATTTCCTGCCCAGGGACCTGCCTCTAACCTCATCATCCAGTCCCTCCTCATTCCTTATTTTTTTCATAGCATTTATTACCACACAGATTTTTTTTGGTCACTTTTTTTCCCCTTCCTCAGTAGAAGGAAAAATCTACTGGAATTTATATGAGGGACAGGACTATGTCAATTTTATTGCTGTAACTAACATCTAGAGCAGAATCTGTTATATAATAGCTGCCCAACAAATACTTTTCAGTAGGTGAATGAATGACTGCATGAATGTATTTATCCATCATCCTATTTTAGAATTTATCAAACGCCATCACTTTTAACTATAATTCTGTTCTTATCCAACTACCTACTTATCCATCCACCCAAAGAAGATTTATTGGCACCAATTTTGTGCCCCATTGATAGTCTAATTAGAGAAACAAAATCTACTACCAAGTACCAGGCAGGAGCATATTTTCACTTGACATAAACTGATGTTTCCACGTCTCTATGGGATTTTTTTTGTCCCTTAGTCACTTCTCTTCATAGCCACAAACTAATAGGCTCTCCCTTAATTCTTGCAACGCCTACTGGGTTTAATTCTTTAAAATCATCAAACTGCTTCTGGCTTCAGGGGATGCTGATCTAAGAATGAGATATCGAGACCTCTTTCGTCTACAATCATTTAGAATCCAAGGACCAAAAAAAAAAAAAAAAAAAAAATTTCAACCAAAAAGGCAAGGGACATCATTTTGGGATAAGACCGAAGTACCTGGTCCTGGTTTGGAAAATCAAGTGGGTTGGCATTAGGCATGGCATACTAATGTTAACCTACAGACTTATCAATATTGTGCATATGAGAGCCAGTTTTCATGTTTCTAAACCATGATATTTACTGTCTAAATTTCCTGGGCCTCCTTTTTTTTACTAGTGTTCCTCTTTTCATCGATGATAATGTTAAAAGGCCTCTCTGGCACAGGTTTGCAATTTCTACGCTTTCTTGATATTGAAAGCATCATAGAGTTAAAATCAGGCTGCAGATGCTGCTTGTTAGTACCATAACTTTGCCATATGTTCTAAGGTTTGTGAAATGGAGAATAAATCCCTTGGAGCTAGAGATTTTCAAACTCTTGGCTTTCAGTGTAAACATAAGGTATTCTACTTTTGAAAGAACTGTGAATGTCCTAACCATTCTGACCAAATCATCTTTGATCTCAGGAAGCCAGCATAGTGTGTAGCACAAAGTCAATGTGTAATTGATGTATGATGAGTGAGGTCTTTCTAGCTTTTTGAATAACTGCCCAGCCTTAGAATAGGTTTAAGATTAACCTGCTTTCCTCTTGCCGCACTAAGTCAATCCTTTATAATAATAACAATTAAAAAAGCAGACTCCAAATTGTCCTTTGGATGCAACTTTTTGCTTTTACATCCCAGACATCGAATGATAACATGGAAGATTCCTGGGCAGAAAAGCAGGAGACCTTGTTTCTGCTTCAGTATGGGCTGATAACTGGGTGTGTGAACTTGTGTAAGTTGTTTTACCTCTCTGAGCTTCTGTTTCTTTATTTGTAAAATGAAGGGCCCAAATTAGATCTCCTAAGAGCTCGTCCATGTTTCACATTCTGTGAGTTTCTTGCTTAGACACGCCCAACCTTATGTCTAAGCATGCTAACAGAGAGTGTGTTACGGGGAGCTCATTGCATTTCAGGTGTTTTCCTTCATATTGAATTAAATCTCTTATTTGTCTCGCTTTGTACCTCCCACAACTTTATTTTAGGTTGCACAGTTGGCTGCCATGTTTTATTTTTGTTCTATTTTTCTTGAACTAAGTAGTAAAAGAGTTACTATGACAACGGAGTAATTTTCCTGGATGGCCACATTCAATTTGCTTAAGTAGATATTAGGATTGCAACATGTTTCATTAGCTCCGAGGCCCTTGGGATGTAACACCAAAGTGCTGTGCAGGCCAGAGCTTCAGGTTAAGCCCATTGAAGCCTGGGTCTATTGACTGTGTAGAGATGACATTTTCCTTACAGGGCCTGTGTCTTAGTTGCTTGGACTTGATAAGTATCAAAAGAAATTACTAAAGGAAATTATAAGAAGATCTGCTACTTTAGCTAACAAAAAAAGAAATGGAATAAAAACTTTAAGCATGGTACTAGATACCATAAATCAGAGAGTAAATAGCCAAGATATTAAAAAATATGTTTTGCATCTGTTTGTTTATTTTCCTTTTATATAAAAGAGGAAAATAGACCTTTATCTAAATTAAAGATTAGATTCCCAAAGGCAGTATATTAAGCAGATGGAAATTATATGTAGCTAATGTCCAACAGTGAGAAAATTGAGTGAATTTGGTCATTTGAATAAAATGCCAATTCTGATTAATAATCATTGGAGTAATAAAATAAACATTAATATTTATGATAATGGTAGTATTGGTGAACAATTTTGAATGCTATGTGTCAGACATTATGTTTATGATTATCACATGAAGTGTATGTTATTATTATTAACCTGGTTACAGGTAAGATAAATGGAGGTTTAGAGAGGTTGCTGACCTGCCCAAAATCATATTAAGTATGCAAACTGAGTAGCCAGTTTGGGATTATCTCACTCTCACATCTTATATTTAGCCTTAATCTGTACTTGCATACTCTAAACATATCATACTACTGCCCAGATCATTGCGGATGATATAATTAAAAACCAGAGAAGTTTTCCGAGTACATAATCTCAGCCTCCCTCAAGTACTAAGCCTGTGTTAGGTGTGGGTCTTTCTGAGCACTAATTTGGAAATGACAAGTTGGAGAGGCTGAGGTCAGTGCATATTACAACCTTGGAATGATTTTATGAGACACACCAGAGGGCTTCTGAAGAAAGGCTAGTGATGTATGATAGGCTTCTGAAGATTTTTTTCTTTTTTTATAATTAAAAAGAATCCAGGAAGGCCACGTGTTATTAATATTTTAAAAGTACTGGGAAATAAACTATACACACATGCACACACTCATACACACACATTCTCTATTAAATGCAAGAATGGTATCGTTGACCCTTGAACAACACAGGGTTGGGGGTGCTGACCCACTGTGTAGTAGAAAATCCATGTTTAACTTTTGACTCCCCAGAACTTAACTACTAATGGTCCACTGTTGACCCGAAGTCTTACTGATAACATAAACAGTTTATTAACATGTTTTATGTTACATGTACTATATACACTGTATTTTTACAATAATGTAAACTAGATAATACATGAATAACAGAATTATAAAGAAGAGCAAATGTGTTTACTATGTATTAAGCAGAAGTGGATCATCATAAGGTCTTTGTTCTTGTCTTCATGTTGACTAGGCTGAGGAGGAAAAAAAAGAGGAGGGATTGGTCCTGCTTTCTCAGGGGTGGCAGAGGAGGAAGAAAATTTGCATGTAAGTGGACTTGCACAGTTCAAACTATTGTTTTTCAAGGGTCAATTGTACTTAGACACTGCAATGATGATTACAAGGACTTACTGGGCATTTTCTTCCAGACTCAAACTGTAGATTCTATATTCACAGTAAACACTACATGTCAGAGAGCAAAAAAGAACCCACTGTTCAGATAGGGCTTGCATGTGACTGGGACTTCTCCTAATATGCAGGCCATCCTTTAACTTTGGTTTAATTTTTACGTGGGAGCCATAGGGTGGGGCAGAAGAACATGAGACTGAGCCTGGTGGAGCTGTGCTTATGCCCTTGCTGTACCACTTGCCAGCTGCAGCATCTTAGAAGGCTGACTTAACTCTCTCAGTTCCCTCGGCAGCAAAATGGAGGTGATTTCTTACAAAGCAGCAAAGCAGGGATGCTGGTGATTTGGTAGAGTAGCATGAAATCTACCTGCATGAGGATCTTGGAGAAACTTGAGGGAAGGCACACGACGTGTTGACCTTCACTTAGTGTGGCAGACATTGTAATTATCTTCCCAGACCCATTCCACCCCTCCCCCATTACATGGATAGTGTGCAGATTGGGTGAGCCCTAATTAGCAAAAGCGAATCAGCATTCTTTCATCCCCTTTGGCACAGTAATTATGTCAAGGATGGGCAGAAACCATAGGTATAAGCCAATCAATATATGCCATCTACCTGACCAAGTTAGTCAAGTCAGAACCTGGGACTATTTTATCTGTGATTGGAGAAAGGATAGGACCTATCTCTTACCTTGAATGATATAATATGCTGTTTATAAGATCTGAGGCTGCTGCAGTCACAAGAAAAGTCACTTGAAGATATAAATGTCACATATAGGAGGATGGAGAAAAGAGAATGATAAGGAAATGGAGCCAAATTCCTGAATGAACTAGTTCTACATTTCATACTAGCTTTTTTCACACAAATAAGGTAATCCCCTTTGTGGTTTAAATCAGTTTATCTGAGTTTTGATTTGCTATTACTTGCAACTAAAAGGATGCTAAGAAATCCACTCCTGCACTTGCAATTCTTTAGTTGTCAGGTGACAGTAATGCTTATGAGTTCAGAGTGTGCCTGTCCCTTAAACTTGTTCCTTGCTGAAGTGTTGACCGCCCTCTACATCCCAGCCCCATCCACCTTGCCACCACCAAACTGTGGACACCTGTTTGATGCCTAGGCTGAGATAACGTTGTAATTAGAAGTTAAATGAGAATTTTACTACACTCTGAGGCACACTGGGTTCAAGCTGCATTGCTTTAAGAACATCTGATGGACATTAATGCAAAAGATGGGGCTAGATCTTTTACTGTGCCCACAGATCTCCACACAGCTTTGGACATAGAGGATAGCAATGCATTTATGAATAGCATATGGTGACTATTTTTCTTTACCAGGTTATCTATGGCATCTTACTCCTAAATTTAAAGAAATAATGATATCTATATACATTAACTATGGTTAGTACAGTTTCAAAACAGGCCTATGGAATAAAACATATCACCTTTACCACTTTTTAATTTGACTGCCTAATAAGCTATGAGAGGGGGCAGGAAAGTAGCTAAGGAGGAAAAGCATGAGAAAGAATAAATGATTCTAGGAGCCAGCATGGGTTAGGGAACTGTTAAGTGGGAGAACTAAATCATGTGGGTCTGCTTTAAGCTTATCTTGGTGGCTCTTTTAACTTTACATATTTAGTCCTTAATTTACAAACCTTATACTAGTATTATGTGTTAGTAAAGGCAAAGCTAACTTATTTAATAAATAAGCACCAAAATTTCAATGGCCTAATAGAGTAGAATTTTCTTATTATATACATGGAACAAGCCAAGACAGGTGATCCTGATCTGTGTTGTTGATTTTACTCCAAGAGGGATTCAAGAACTCAGCCTTTTTCTGTCTCATGGTCTGCTATCCTCTAAGGCACGAGTTGGTAACTTATAGCCTATGGGCTACATATGGCCCTTCACCTCTTTTTTGTAAATAAAGCTTTATTAAAACACAGTTCCAAATATTTGTTTATGTATTGCCATGCCTACTTCACACTATAAAGGCATTGTTGAGCAGTTATGACAGAGAGCATATGGCAATAAAGCAAGAAATATTTATTACCTAGAAAAAGTTTGTAAATGCTTGCTATAGGGCCCATTTTTCATCTGTGTTGAAGCAGCAGGAATCAAAGTGCATCAAGAAGTTACAACTACTTTTTCAAAGCCTTGGATCAGGCAAGACACACATTTCCTCTATTTTCATTTCATTGATAAGAACACATAGCCACAATAGATGGAAAATGCTGGAAAGCCTCTAGCTAAGTCAGTCTGTAGCTAAGCCTCTTCTCAGAAATATCTCAACATCAGAAAGGGTGAGACATATATCTTGATAGACAACTATCTGTTTCTGTCACAAAACATCTACTCATATCTCAAAGGAATCACAAAAGTTATACTTAATTAGTTCATATTTAGCAAGTGTACCCTGTGTTTTGAACGACATATTGGGTTATTATAGAGAAGTAAATAAAGACTTGATCATGTAAGTGGAACCACATATGTAGATTTATTTCATGCTTGTTATAGAAAATTCAAATTCAAGACAGCCATCTAGAATGATTATGGAGTGAATGATGGGCTGGTTGGGGAAAGGGGTCTGGTTCTTGGTTCAGTGCTGCCCTACATGTTAGTTTTTGGCTATTACCAGGTGAGTAGGGCCGGGGGGAGGACTGGAGAATGATTTTCTTCCACTTACAAGACTTGGGACAGAGACTGTCAGAATTGGGGATCACTGGGCATGGAGATCCAGTTTACACGGGGCATGCCATGAAGCTCACCAAAGAATGTGCTGGCAATGAAAGAAGACTGAAGTTGTCAGCAATAAAACTAGCCTCACCTGGTGAGCTGTGGCGTCATGATATACTTGTCTATCAGGTCTTTGTAATTTAAATTCAGTGCTTTTCCCTCTACTCCATACTATCCCTTCTTTATTTGATTAAATTCAATTAGGTGCCCACTTTTTCCTTGGCAGTGGGGATACTGAGAAAATAAGATGCCTTTGAGAGACATATGATTTAGTGGAGGAGATAAGCACAGAAATAGTTTCAATAAATATGATAATTCTTTTGTGAATGCCATGCCCAGGTGCCTAATCCCCTGTGAGGGACTGGTTTAGGTTGTTAAGAATAACTTCCTAGATGTGATGACACCTGAGTTATGTCTTGATAGCTAAGTAGGATTAGGTGGAGAGAAGAGTAGGCACCAGGGGAGGGTTGCCCAGGGAGATAGGATGTCATAGGAATGCCCACAGATGTCTAAAGCAGTGCAGTGATTTGGAAGAAGTTAAAGTTTCTGAAATTGCTGGATCATAAAGTTCAAGGGAAAAATATTAGAACTTGAAGCTGGAACATAAGCAAGGATTCAGATGACAGAGCTCCATTAGACCAGGTTGAAGACCTCAGATTCTGTCCTTTCAGTGATGGGGACATTGAAACATTTCATCTCCCTCTTGCCCTTTCTTTGCAAATGGGACAGACTCAGGGCATTCAGAATAGAATGTTCTGCTGACTTGTTATGAAAACTACAGTGTAACAAGAGGCATGAAAAATGCTGCATATTCTACTAAACAAATAAGCCAAGCTTGAAATCAGAATCTCCAAAAACCCCCAATCAATGGCGGCATCCTTAGTTTGGCCGTTGAACAGCTGAAAGAGAATCATTCCAAGGGTGTTTTATTTCTTGAGACTTTGAAAGGTAGGCTTTTTTTTTTTAAAGCTGTCTAGCTTTGTCTTCAATATCATATGTCCTAATTGTTACTTTCAAATATGTTTCTTTCCATTGTTCTGGGTGCTGTTTCACCTATACAGAATTAAAAGGCAATCTTTTCTTTGTGAGGGGGGTGGGCATCCACCCTGAAGCTCTAGATGATTCACTGCTTCACTTCTTACCTGTTTACCATTAAAAATAACTGCTTTCTGTCCAGCCTTGCCGGATGATGAAACGCATTTTGAGCTCTCGGAGAAGGGACTCCTTTCCCTTTTTAGCAACTTCTCTTGTTTATATCAATGCCTTATTTTCCTGTATTTCACTCCTCCTTGCCACTCTTTCTATTCTCAACTGTGATTGCCATTTACTTTGGCAATAAATAAGGAATGAAAGGCAAAACAAAACAGCCCGCCACGGTTACTGACAATGATATGTGTGGGGGATTTTTCAGAAACCTCAGAGGAGACTCCAGTGGTTTCTCAGCTCACAAGTTTCAGCTGCACCGGGAACAATGGCTCTTCTGCCTACCTTCAAAGGACAAGATGAGGCATGGGCCTTGTTTTTCCTTTTTCTTCCAAGATTCAAACTAGAGCAAACAATCTTTACTTAACCCACATGGAAAACTTACAAACAGAAACACATTCCTCCTCTCCTATTAGTGCTGGGTTGAAAAGCAAACTTCAAATTAGTTAATGTTCATGTAGTTAAGTGGTTCCCTATTGACGCGGAGAATGGAGGTGGGGAGCTGACTTGGAGAGGAGCTACTGCTGACAGGTCAATAGCAAAATGAAAGCCAAAATCACTCAGATTGCAGGAGAAAGGTTTAAAAAAAGCATACAGAAATTATCCAGGCAGTACAGGACTTCACCTCCATTGGATGCTGGAGTCCCCCTTCCACATGACACATCTGGGTGGCACTGTGAAAAAGAAAGACTTTTGGGATGGAACTATCCTGGTTGTTATCATGGTCCATGAATATTTATGGAGCAGCCCTTAACAGGGGTGCCTGGCGCCACCACACAGTTTTATTGTTTAGCATATCGAAAACCAGCTCCAAGCTCACTCCTGGATCCTCTGAAGAGAATGTCTGGATTTCCAGCAGTAAGGTGGCTGCATCATTCCTGTTAAAAGACATGGCCCTCTTGTTCCATGGGCAGGAATGTCTATAAGCATAATTTGAGAATTGAAAAAGTTTGGGAACTGACCAGTTTTTACAGCAAGGGTCTTCAGAAAGTGTCAGCTATTTGCCTAGGGGTTAGCCATGTCATCCTCATACCCGTGGTGAAGTAAATATTTAAGAAAAACTCAAGGTAACACTATCCTGGTAATTAAGAAAAACAAACAAAAAAGACATACCAATTATTCTGAACAATTAGAAAATTGAGTTAGAGGTCCTAAATTAGAGGCAACCTTTGGCTTATTGCAACATCAGAACCCCCCCCCCCCCAGAATGGCTCCTGTGAATCACCACACTCACCCTGAAATATCACTCTTAAGTTCTTGAATATTTTAAGGGTTTTAACTTTGAGTCCATTCCATGGATGGACATCAGACAGATATATAACTGGGTACATCAACTTGCTGAAATCCTAGGAAAATTTCATATATGTATCTGTGAATGTGTATGCATATTTGTTTGCATATTTCTCAGAGAGAAGAGTGATAGCTTTTATCAGATATTAAAGGATTTTTCTAAGTCTTAAATACTGAAAACCACTGTTGAATTTTAGAGTAGAGATGGACTTCAGAAATATCTGACCCAGTGCTTTTTCAAATTACTTTGCTGTGCTCAAACTTTCGTGTGGATGAGATTCACCTGAGATACTTGTTTAGCTGCACGTTCCTGAGCCCTACCTCTAGACAGGCTGATTTAGCAGATTTTGGAGTGGGATCCAGAGTTCTGCTTTTTAAAGAAGAACCTCAGAGATCATGAGCCACATGCATGAATCAAAGGTCCTACTGTGAAAAGGGAGTGAACTTAATAGATAGATACTGGGGCTGGGCACAATGGCTCATGCCTGTAATCCCAGCACTTTGGGAGGCCAAGGCAAGCGGATCACCAGGTCAGGAGATTGAGACCATCCTGGGCAACATGGTGAAAACCTGTCTCTACTAAAAATACAAAAATTAGCTGGGCATGGTGGTGTGCACCTGTGGTCCCAGCTACTCGGGAGGCGAGTAGTTCAGGAAAATCACTTGAACCTGTGAGGAGGTTGCAGTGAGCCAAGATTGTGCCACTGCACTCCAGCCTGGTGACAGAGCAAGACTGCATCTCAAAAAAAAAAAAAAAAAAGATACTGAGAAGTGTGATGGTCAAGTGCACAAGGTTGGTAGAAATCACCTTCAAGCTAGAACAGCTCTGCTTTTTTCCTGCTTCACATATTGAGCTCCCAGGTAAGATTCTATTTGCACAAAGGCTAAAAAAAAACAGCATAGACATCACTGACATAATTCAACCACCTTGTTATAGAAGAGGAAACTGAGGCCAAAGAAGTAAACTGACACTGTCAAGGTCATACTAGCTTTTAGTGATAGGGCACGAACAAGAATCCAAGACCCCTGATTGTTTTTCCAGGCCTTTTGCAACACGGCTGATTCTCCTTAAGGCTACACACTGTAGTAAAAGCACTAGTTTTTAGCATATCATTGGGGAAGGATGATAGGAAGTATTTAAACTTTTTTACTCTGCCACATAAAGACATCTTCCTGGCCAGATGCGGTAGGTCATGCCTGTAATCCTAGCAGGATTTGGGAAGCTGAGGTGGGTGGATTCCTTGAGTCTAGGTATTAATGACCAGCCTGGGCAACATGGTGAGACCTCATCTCCACAAATAAGAAAAATGAGCCTGGAGTAGTGGTGCGTACCTGTATTCCCAGCTACTCAGGAGGTTGAGGTGGGAGAATCACCTGAGCCTGGGGAGGTCGAGGCTGCAGTGAGCCGTGATCAAGTGATCAGACCACTGCACTCCAGCCTGGGCCACAGAGTGAGACCTCATTAAAAAACAAAACAAAACAAAAGAATCAGGGGCCTAGGAATATTTAAACTGGAAGGGAACTGGGTAATCAAGAAGACTTGGACGAGGCTGCCCTAGGAGACTGATAGAAACAACAAAGGCATCTTGGAGCCCATGCAATGAAAACAGCTTCATCACTTTGGTGCCAGCCTTGCCACCCAAGAGATATTACCTTCAAGAAGGCCCCAAGAAAATAACTTACTGTTAGGCCACCCTGTGAGTTCTTTTATTCATCTATAAGTATGAGTCTTTTCTTTGGTTTCAGGATTATCTGGTAATTAATGGCTTCAAAGTGATTCTTCAGATTTGACTAGAATTTCTAGCATGCTATAAAATTTCAGGTGAGTTTAATAGTGGGCAGGAAAATACACCATTCTCCATGGAGTTTAGAACTGTATTCATTTAGGAAGATGAATTTCAAAAGTTTTCAAAGCCAAGTTAAATTTGGGTGGTGATATCAATTAACTAGGCTAACAGGAGTTGTAAAACCAGTCTGAAAATGTTTTCCAACCTCTTTCAAGATTTCTGATGCTGCTGGATTCTGATTTATGAAAACAGTTTTCATTTTCAATTTTGTTTTCTTTTTCAATTTTGGGCCTTGGCCAGTTTTAAGAACTAAGAATTTCAAGGCTGGTTTACAAAACTATCAAACTTCCTTTAACAAAAAAAAACCAAAAACTTCAGGAACTGTTAACATGGAATATGCAGTGATGCATGTTCCAGGATGCAAAAAATCAACTCCTTTAAAAAACCCAGAACTGTATTTTATGTTTTGTATAATGACTATAGACATTCAGAATTACAACCTGAGGTCCTGTATAATCCTGATGTGGCTAAGTCAGCAATGGAGGATTCCATTCTAATCAGCCCCTATTTAGTGCCAAGTAGATCTTACTGTGTTTTATTGTGTCATGGAGGTCCAGGCCTGGACATATGCAGCCAGTTCTGATATGTCAGGGCCTGTCCGAAGGCCTGAAGGGATGGGCTCTCTAGTGCACTATTTCTGTGAGCAAACAAGGCAATTGGGAAAAGAAAAGCCAAAAGAGCACTATACCAGCTGCAGAAGGATCTCTCCTTGATGGGAAAGAATTGGGTGTATATATTTGAGAGGTAGATGAGGCTATTAGAGAAGAGAGACTGTTGGCTTTATCTTGGAGAAATCTCACGAAGTTATTCCCTCCTGGGGCAGTGCCAGAGGTTTAGGAAGGTGAGGCCATATGCTGGATATCTGATGTTTGTGGCGTCTCCAGATTCACTTTCTGTTTTCCCCCTCCCTGCTGTAAACTCCAGAGCTGATCTCGGGCTCCCTCGTGCTCCGCTTCTGATTGTCTTTGCTTAAGCCATTGCTAGAAGACAGGTAGGAGAAAGCAGAGTGGGGTCAGGGTATTATTATACTGGTTCCTTCCATGTTCTAGTCTGGGGGTTTCTCTCAAATATAGGCCATAGCTTGTCAGTATCCTTCTTTGCCCCACTCTTGCTGTGTCTCCAGGTTCCCCACTGGTTCCCTTACCTTGCTTCTTCAGGCCTGGAACTGATACTCTGGTACTCACCTTGGGGTAGTGCACTGTTCCTTGTAGTTTCCTTATATGTTGTCCACAACTCTGGCAAGAATCCTTTTATTAAACTTGCCTTAATTTTTCCAATTTGAGTGTGCCATCTGTTTTCTGTTGGGACTCTGACTAATACAGGTGTGTAGTAATGAGGCAGTGAAATGAACGTCGTGTCATTAAAAATTCAATCAGAAACTGAAAGCACACAAAATAGGAAAGCTCTGGGCCTTAATATGAACAGGAGGATCTGGGGGACGTTAGGCTCTGGGCGCAGCCCTCCCAATTACCATTAGAAGTGATTAGAGCACTGTGGCAGTCTATCTAACTGTGGTCTTTTTAGATAGACTGTTGCTCAAATAAGGGTACCCTAGATAGAAGTATCAGGACCCTCAGACAATAATGCTCTATTTCTGGATCTCTTTTAGACCATCTTCTATTTGCCTATTTTACTTAGTTTCTAATTTTTCAAGTTCCTCAGCCTACTTCACCTCTTCTTCTGAAATGCCATTACAATGCCGTGTTTATTCTTAACTTCTCTTTAATTAAAGTCAGTTTGGAACGTTGACTTTGACCTTGGGTCCTCTTTAGGATAGAATAATCACTATTTATAGTTAATGCATGTTGTATTCTTGCTATGTCCAGGCATTTTGGTAGATGTTTTAAATTCATAATTTTATTTCATTCACACTACAATGTCATGATGTAGGTATTATTATTATCCCCATTTTACAGCTGAGGAAGCTTGCATGATTAATAAGTGGTAAAGCTAGAATTTAAACTCAGGTCATCCTATATGGGTAAACTGTATTTTGACATTTGGCTCTTCACAGCATTGCTATAGTAAAATAAACCCAGACCCTGTGTATGTGACTGGCTGAGCTTGTCCCTGGGAGGACACAGTGAAAGACTTCTATACAACCACAATATATTGAATGCCATTAATAACATGGAAAAGTTGATAAAGGTGATGATTTGGAGATTGTACCAGGACTTCCCTTGTTTTGTGCTATGAAAGGAATGGTTTAGGATGAAGTCCTATATTTTTGCATGTAACTATTAAGTCATGCATTTATTTAATTCAATGCATATTTTAAAAATCTTCTAGTATGGGCTAGATGCTACAATTGCAGAGAAAGATATAATACAGTATTTGCCTTTGTAAGGCTGAAAACCTAGTGAAATAAATAAGTATGGGAATATGTAAATATAATTTAATTTTTATAGATTTAAAGACTTCATCTTAAGAATGCAGCTCTATGAAGACTGTTTGAAAATAGATATTCATGTAAAATATAAGGTCAATATATCTATTTAGAGTGAAGTCTAAAACTGATATGTGCATATGAGCAGTGTATTAGGATACTCCAGAAAGACCAAACCAATAGGATGTGTGTATACAGTATATAGAAATAGATTTATTTGAAGGAATTGGCTGGCATAATTGTGGAGGCTGGTAAGTGCAAAATCTGCAAAATGGCTCAGCAGGGTGGAGACCCAAAAAAGACCCGACTCTATAGTTCAAGTCTAAAGGCTGCTTCCTGTAGCATTTCCTCTTGCCTGGGGAAGGTTAGTCTTTTGTTCTCTTCATGCCTTCAGCTGATTGGAGGAAGCCCACCAGCATCACAGAGGGTAAATGACTTTATTCAAAGTCCACGAATGTAAATATTAGTTTCATCCAAAAACACCCTCACAGAAAAATCCCAGAATAATGTATCTGGGTGCCACATATCTGGACACTATGGCCCAATCAAGTTGACACATAAATTCTACCATCACAAGAAGGCAGAAGGAGCCTCAGGAACCAACACAATTAGGTAAAACATGACCCTCTTACTTCTTCACCATGGGTTAGAAAGGCAGAACCAGTTGCCAGTACTCCAATTCAGCAGAGTAAACATGAGTCATGAGATCAGGAGGAAAGTTCTAGGCTACCACATTGAATTCTATTTTTTGCTTGCTTTCTACCATCCTCACTCTTTCTCACTAGGATAGTCCACACTCTTCTGTAATGGTAGTTGGTCATTATCTCTTGTTGACTAATCCTTAGATATGTGTCTGACAAAGAATAACTTGCTATTGTAAGGGTTTGCTAGACTAGATCTATATCAAGAACCAAATTATTATTTATTCATCCACTTTTACATTTTTTATTCATTTATTCAACACATTTGAAAAAGTACTAATGCCAAGATCTTTGCTAGGTTCAGAAAATTAGCAACTTTGCTAGGGATACAACTTTGAATACAATGGATGTGGTTCTTGCATTTATGGAGTATACTGATTTAGAGACAAGAAGGATAATAAACCAATTTTGTTTAAATAATTACTTTATTGTAATTGTAATAAGTGGCATGAAAAAAAGTATAGGGTATGATGAGAGGATATAACTAGTTAAAATAGCAAGCGCTGAGAGCTATTCCCTTGTGCTCTTGGGCACATAAGTGATCTGTATTTCCATCCCAAATGCAAATACATTTTCCGTTGCATATGGCAATATAATTGAATTATAGTCAATAAAATGTGAGCAAAAATAATATATGCCATTTCACAGTCTAGCCTATAAAATTCTGCCTTATACAATATTCTGTGTTCTTTTTGCTTTGATTTGAAACATATGAACTTGATGGACCTTGAATCTATATGTTAAAATAGCAGAACCACACATTGGAAACAGATTGGTTCTCTGAAACACCACACAGAAATCACCTACCAAACACCAGCATTGGACTATTACATGTGGCAAATAAATTTATGCTGGTAGCCACTCTGATGCTGATACTTGCTCATTATGAAGCTAGAATTGGTATAACTTATGTAGAAACTAATTCTGAAGTTATGATTCAACATAAACTTGAAGTGAGGTACTATCTACATATACCAAACATTTAAAATAGGTGACATTGACCTATCAGTAATATGTTAGGCAGCCAGAAAACTATTAAAGTTTGGATAAATGGAGGTCCATGCTATGAATTTGACAAAATATTTGGTAAAGTTATTGGCTATGATAACTTGAAGGCAGAAAATGGGCTTATTGAGCCTATGGTTTCAGTTATTAATTGAAGGGTGACTTTGTATCCCAGAACACATATGACAATGTCTGGAGACATTTTTATTAGTCATGACTAAGGTGGGGTGGCGCTTATAAGCGCAGAGTGGGTAGAGGCCAGGGAGGCTGATAAACATCCCACAAGGCACAGGATACACCCCTAAAACATTTAATTATCCTATTTAACATGTCAGTGGTGTTGGGGTTGATAAATTATTTTCTGGGGAATACAGCTGGGAAGATTCAGAATAATTGTAAATTGGTTTTCATTTCCACCTTTTACCAAGAAGTTACTGGAAAAATAAAGCTAAATCCAGAAATAACTGGACAGTTGACAAACAGTAAGAGAATACTGAAAATTTTTGAGCCTTTAAAATGTCCCACTTCAAGACTGTGAACCATAATAGATGAAATCTAAAGAGGTTTTGAGTAACAGTGACTCATTTAGACAGAATTCTGGAAATACAGATTAGGTTAAAGGTGTGTGGCCTTCCCACCCAAGTCTAAGATATCACTGGTCTCAAGATATCATCTATTAATTCGAAAGACATTCCCTTGTTTTTATTTAGTGAATTTACTATTTTTAGGAAATGTTTAAGCAGAAGCAGATTTTTTTAAAACAAAATAAAATTTTCTCAGCTCTTCTAAAATGTACATACATATTTTCTGAGGAGACATTTTCACTTGGTTGAATGATGTTTAATCCAGCTTTGCAAATAGCTATTCACCCAGAATATGGCTGAAATACTTTGATTACATAAAACATTATGCTTTGGCTCATAGTTTTTCTTATAAGACACTTTGGGTAAAGAAAGTAGCACGGAGTTGAATCTACCCAGCCCTATTACTAAATGGCTCTGTTATCTTGAGTTAGCTAACTGGCTTTTCTGAGTTTGTTAGCTACTTTGTAATGTGACATTAATTTTATCATTGCCTCACTTAATTATTCATTTGTAATTTGATAAACAAATAGGCATTGAGTAACCCCTGCATGCTAGGCACTGTACTAGATGCTGGTGACTCAATGGACTTCAAAACCAACCACAGTCAGTATCCCTGTGGAACATTAATACAGTGAGAAGATAGGTATTTATCAAAGAACTATAAAAATTAATGCAAAATTGCAATTTGAGTATCTCCTAGAGGAAGGAGACATGGTGCTTTGAAAGCATATCATAGAGGGATTTGACGTAATCAAGGAGGTATTTGAAGATTTCCCCAAGGAAATGATAATTGAATGGAGATCTGACAAAAGGAGTAGGTGCTAACTAGGAGTGGGAGGATTAAAAACGAGGCAACAGATATGAAATAAGCTACTATTTTCGTACTATCATTACTATTGTTTAATAGAGACTGACTTAGCATTTTCATCTCATTGGTGAAGTGACATTGTGTCATGATAATTCCAGGTCTGGCATTATTTTGTAATTCCTTGTCTGGAATAAATCTTTTCAAACTTGAAGTTGATATACTCACAAAATTCTGACTGTGAAAGTAATTGCCAACTGTAGCACCCATGGGAAGATGATTATTTTACATTTTTCTTAATTTTATACCTATTTCTCATTCTCTACCGATATTAAATAACTTTTATATCAACGTATTTCCCATGTTAAACCTGAATTATAAAATTCTTTCTGCATCTTATCTAATGTATTGAAAAGAAAGTTAATTCTTTTCAGCTTAATCTTACCCAGTTCAAAGCTCTCGTAATAATGTATTTTATTTTTGAAGGCTTCCGACCAGTAAACTGCATACTTCAAAAAGGGAGCATCTAAGCCCAATAGGCACCATTCAGCAACAAACCAGCCGACTCCCTAATACTAAGCAATTATGTAAGGACTGTCCAAACATAATAAAACAGCATTTCTCCCTCAGGGGAGGACTTAAAGGAATAGTCACCTATTTCAGATAACATTGCTGCTTTCCCATCTGAACCAAGACTAAGTCAGCATGATTGGTTAAGCTCTTCTTACTGAGAACAAACTGAACCCAGATGTGAATTGGGGAAGGCAGGCCAATTTTGCTTTTGGTCTTGGCAGTGCCAATGGTCCAATTTTTTCAAAGCTTTACAGTACTTGGCACTTTGGGCCATGCTATAAAGATCAGGCTTATGAATGTTTATTAGTCATTCTCTGATAATTACTTTGCCATGATTTTCCAAATGGACAAAAGCCTTAAACTATATTTTTTCCTTCCTTTAGTGTAGTACTTGTGGTACATGTGTTTGTATTACATAGATACTAAATATTGAAAGCTAGATTTCAGATCACTTTATGTTGGCTTAACTGAACACTCTTTAAAATAGAGAAAATATTGAGACTTTTAATTGGTGAGCCATTCTGAAGTAGAAACACTGTAATGCATCTTTTAATCTGTCTAATTTTGAAATGTATGAACAAAAACGCCCTTGTAGAGAAACAAAATGGCATGAGGCAAATGTTTGACATATAATGGTAATATAACTGGAATGAGGTAGAATGCTTACCTCAGATCTAATGGCTTAAATTTAGCAATTACTAGGGTCCATGAATGGAGTGGGTTTGTAATCCTAAAATGTTAAGGAAAGATGAAGACATAGGTGGAAATCTGCTTGTGTTGTGAAGAGAAAGACATTAAGATCAATAAACAGCACTTAGTTGAAACCACTAATGAGGTATACAACATGTCTCAGAAATCACAAGTTTATTTTGCTTTCGTGAGAAGTCGGAATAACTTGTGGCTGAGGCTGTCAACACACTAGACCGCAGCCTTGTGGCAGCCTCTGTTTTTTCTAGTGCTTAAAAAGCGTCAGTTTCCAGGAGAAGGGCAGAAGCTCTGTCATCTGAAGCACGCGGTTCATCAGCTTCATACTGGAAAACAACTTGAGATGTATCATCTTAAAACACAAAGGATGTAACTTTATGAAAATCGATTTCTTGTTATTCTTCCATACTCTCCATACTCCCACTTTTTACAGAAAAATGTGCCCTTTTGTGAAGCTGGTACTTTGAAAATGTGGAACACAGGAATTCACCCTGATCTCTCCCCTTTTCCCCTGCTTCTTTAGTGAATTGACGAATATACTTGTCCAGGTTTTATTGGTGTGTTTAGCAGCGGGTGGGAAGGTAGGAGTGTGGGAGGAGAGGAAATAAAATGAAATAAAAAATTGATTTGTATTGCTCTGTTTGGCATTTAGTGAAGGCTTGATTAGTCCTGGGGGTTCTTTCACTTCTCCAACTCCTCAAATTGCCATAATCCTTAACTCTATACTTGGAACAATATGAGTGCCCTCTGGTGGACAAAATGTCATTTAAAATTTTTGTGTATGTTGACTGAACATGGGTAAGTATGGAGAAAATAAGTCTTCTGTTTCAAATGTCCTCACTGAACTTCTGAAATCCATAAAAAATCAGTTTCTGATGTTCAAGGGTGATGACAGCAGAAAATAGTTCCATAAAATGGGATAAAAGGCAAGCTGGGGTGGGTACTCCCGGTCCTATTTGCCACCAAAGTAGTGTCTTGGAACTGTACATAATTTGGAAGCTGAAGAGGAACTCAAACGTCTAAGGGGAAGGCCAATAACTCTACTTTTTGGCCATCTATGCAAAGATCAGAAATGCTCTCATTAAGAAGGAGACATTAATGAAACAACATAAGCACAGGCAAAGCCTCTAAAGATCTATGACTGTTGGCATTTGGTGGTTAAAATTCTTTAGGAAAAAAATAAAAGGTGGGAACCATAAGGGTTGTGTAACCTATTACATGCCCAAATAATGCAAAAGACATAATGCAGGCCTTTGCAGTAAAGACTTATAAAGCATGCTTTCTCATTTATTCAGACTCTATCTTCTCTGTTGGAGAATGACACATTAAATGTTGAATGCAGACTGTCTAGTTATTTTAATTCTTCTTCAATTTTTGACTTACTAAAAGGTTAGCAATCTGATTTAAATTACCAAATTGACAAAGCTCTGGAATTATGGGCAGGTGTGTGCTGACAAATATATAACAACTGTTTCCAAAAAAGAAAGCCCTGCTTGGTGATACTTGCCAATTTCCCTGGTGTAAATAATATCATCATGGTTGATTCAAAGCTACCAACATAACATCACTGACTACATCGTTCAAAAGACATGCACACAATTGACTTTCAGAAACCGCTACAAGGCAGTTCTAGAATGCCACGAAATAAGAGACTTTTTTTTTCTGTAACTTTCATAGTTTGGACCATGAAGATATATTTTTTTTGTAATAATTAAAAAAAAAACTCCAAAGTTATTTTAAAAATTGACCCCAACTGAAGAAATTATTCCTAACAAAAATTGTTTAATATACTCTACAATGTTTTAAGACTTATTATGTCTCTCATAAAAACTCTGTAATGTAGATAAAATAGATATATGTACTGCTTCTTGACAGGGAAGGAATATGAAGTCTAAGGGAGTTTAAGCAACTTATAGAGCTAGTTCTATAATTCTAGTTTTTCTTAAGCTGTTTATTTATTTCCCTGTTTTACATACTAAATGGCAAATTCAAAACTGAAATTACTGGTTTCTAAACCACATTTGTAGTTTTCATTCAACTGTGGTGTTTACTCTGCTTTAAATAGAAAAGGATTATCTGAAGCTATCTCTTCAAGAAACTTGTGATTTTATAAAGCAGTGGATTACTATATAATCCTATGGCATCACTGCTAGACTCCAAAATGATGACAAAAACCACCATCCATCCCAGCTCTCATGGACCTAGAAAACAATATGAGGGTCTGATTATATTTTCTACACTATCTTTTCCTTTTTGTCATGCTTTTATTGTTTCAACTAATGGTGATAAAATCCTTGATAACTCTGATTTCTGCCAATCATCCTCATATCCTTGAACTTAAGGAACTCATGTGCTTTGGTTGAGTATCTTCAAGACCACCTCAAATCACTGAGCCATGTGAAAACCAGAAGTTTAGGACAATGAAAGAAAACATATTTGTGAATCAGGAATATCTTTATTAGAATATTGCTTCAGATACTTACTGTGTGACTTTCTGCAAGTCACTGAATCTCTCTGATCTTGTTTCCTCTTCTGTAAGTAATGATGCCTACCTCACAGTAAAGTTGAGTACGCTAAGTTGGATGGTATTGATTAAATGCTTATTAAAATACCTGACATATTGTGAACACTTGAAAAATGGTAGTAGTACTAGTAATACTATTTCACAATTAAATTAGTTTTTATTAAATCAAAATTTAGTAATAATTGAAATGGTTAGCTTTGTTCCAGTATTGCATAATATTAGTTTCCAGGTAAACAGATAATCAAATAACAAATAGCAAGAGACAGAGTATCTTTTTAAACCCAATAAACCAATTTATATTATGAACAATCTAAGTATTTTCATATACTCTCTATGTATATTAGCATTCATTTAACCATTTCCATGGCTATTTTTCTTTTATAGATGGAAATACCACATTAGGTAAATGGAGCACTGCCTCCATGGAGATGAAGCTTTTTTAGAAAACGTTATTTTTTTGCTCTTGTAGCACATGTCAAATATATTGTTGCATGTCTTTCTCGCAATTAACTCAACCTAATTGATTAAACCGTTGGATTTTGGTGGATTACTGCCTGTTCCCTATGTTAATGAGATCAGCAACCAATCTTGATCAAGGTGTATATTTTAAGAAATGGATACCAAGAAAGCAAAGCAAGGGAACATTTTTATTCCATAGCCATATCAGGAATTGTGTTTGTCCCTGAATTTGAAAATTTTGTTAGAATTCAATTATTTCTGTGCCTTAAAAATGATAATTTTTCTTATTATGGAAGTAATTCAAGTTTACTATATAGAATTTGAAAACTTCTCCAGAAAAGCACAAATGATTATAAATCACTCATAATCCAGAGAAAACAATCATCCACATATTTTCTATTTGTGTGTGTATGCATGGTGTGAGTACACATGTATGTCTGTGGGTATAAACATGTTTATAAAAGCTTTTGTTTTAACCTAATGATATGTAAAGATAATTTCTTCATGCCTTTCAATATTCCTTGGTGATTTCCTTCTTAGTGATGGTTTACCAATGTCTAGTGTGGAGATACCATGATTTATTTGGCTAACTTGTATTGAACATTTAGAGTATTTCCTGTTTTTACTATTTAAAAATGATGAAATTTATATCCTTATTCTTGATTATGAGTTTGTGCTTGGTTTTAAATTTATGACTTAGAGGTAGAAGTATTCAGGGCTGCCCCAATCTCCTGATGTCTTCTCTCAGGCACAGGATTCAGATCTTACAACTATGCTGCTGTTGAATTTGGCAACTTAAAAGGTTGCTTGGCACGTCCTTTCCCCAAGAGCCAACAGCAAGAAAGGTAAAAGAATAAGCATTGCTTTGAGAGCTGGCTCCTTTATTGTAACCAGAGTGTATCTTACAGGGAGAAACAATACCACAGAATAGGGTTTACTTTATTCCTTGCTAATTATTTTCCTGTCAGCATCCTTGAAGAAATCCACTTCTTTTCCTTTCTTAGTGATGGAGTCCCCTGCAGGAAGCAAACCTGCTTACATGGATGAGAAGTGCATAGTCAAGGCAGCCCTACCAGGAATAGAAAACCCAAACCAGGAGCTACAAAGCAAAATCGTTCTTCCCACAATGCCCCTCCAATGCCTTCTACTGACAAAGCTTAACAATGGCAAGCAAAGGCAACATTTAAAAGCCTAGGTACATCTTTTGCAGAACAGTCGATGAATTTAGAGCTGAGGTGATACATAGATACCTAGAGCAATCAGTTACCATATATACAACTGGGCACACAAATAAAGCATTGCAAGTACAAAATTCTAATACAGTTTTTCTCAAGTGTCTTGATAAAACCCCTTTAAGGAGACATTCAATGATGTGATATTGCGATGTAAATAACACTGTCTTCAACAAAATCCATGTAGAAAACATGACTGTATTGTATTTATGTATATGTGTGTGTATTTGTGTTTGTATATATATGTGTGTGTGTATATATATATATATATATGTGTGTATTTCTTATAGTACCTTTCTCAATATGCTCATACCAGTCTATCCACAGTGAAATTATTCAATGCAAGTCTTATTCACATGCTGCTTCAACTAAAGCATCTTAATTGATTATTGACTCGTAGACATATCTAAGTCTGATTGAATTTTACCAATCATGTGATCAACAAGCCTGGTGTCTGTCAACAAGGATTGTGGCTTCACACTTAATTGTATTTCTAATATCAAAGAATAGAGTAACATAATGGAGCATGGAACAGGAGTAGTTAGAAGCACAAAAACATTAAAAGAAGTATGGCCATCATGGACAAAAACACTTTTAGGGAAAAAAAAAACCTTAAAGGTCTGTCAGTTCTGAGCTGTCACCATCTACTATTATTAAAAGGGCCATCATATAATAAGCCGCAAGTTTTCCACTTGTCCTTTATAGTAGAACAAGAAAACTTTATATTAAATGGACAAATAGTAAATACTTTAGCCTACTCAACTCTGCTGTTACACCTCACAGGCAGCCACAGACAGCATGTAAACAAGTGGGTATATCTGTGCCCCGGTAGACCTTAATTAGTTTGCCATAGGTTGCTGAGTCCTGCTTTTTAGGTAAATGATACTATACAACTGTGTTAGTCTTCTTGCTGGGGAGAGGGTTCTCATCTTTTCCTTGCCAATGTAGAAGCATGCCAACACGTTCATTGATTTTGAACAGAGGTCAGCATAATTTTTCAGTAGAGGGTCAGGTACTAAATGTTTTATCACTTGTGAGCCTCCTATTGTCTCCGTCACTTTTTCTTTTCCTTCTCCTCCGCCTTCTTCCTTACAACTCTTTAAAAATATAAAGTACTTTCTCACCTTTCAGACCTTATAAGACAAGCCATGGTCTATAGTTCCGTAAACTCTGATCTAGAAGAGTAGTTTCAAAACTATTTTTATGTTAAATACTAGAGATTTGGGCAGCACATTTCAAGGGATGAAAGTGAACCTATAGTTTTTCGGTTTCTTCTCAGCTGAATTTGTTTACTGCCCTGAACTTACTCTCTTACATATTTATATTTCAAGGCTTTCTCATGCTCCAATAAACACCACATTTTTCTTTGGTCCCAGTTTGACAATATGTATCCTTTGTCTTTTACTCCTTGCAAATTATATGCCATCCTATAGTAGTACATTGTGTGACCTGATTAGCTTAGCATTTTGTCGTCATTGCCTTAAAAGTATTTATTCTCTGTTTTTTTTAAAAAAAACCTTTTATGTATTGAAAAAGTTTGGTAGCGTGACTTTGAACAGTCTGCAGTATATGCCTTTTTTTCCCCTGTTAGGGTGTGGCCGTATTTGAACTACGTGAGCTACTTACACATGTTGCCTTTACTGTCTGTGTGCGTGGGATAAATTGTACTTCCAGGCAATGTTTAACAGAGCATAGAAAAGAAAAGTTCTGGAAGTTGTATGCATGCCTATCTAACTACATTAGTTTGGAAAGAGGATTGAAGGCTATTTAGAAGCTCTTGTGATGCTAGACACAAACCACGTTCTCCTTAGATGCAAAGAAGTCTTTTTTTCTTGTGTCAGATTGAGTGTTAAGAGGCAAATGAAAACTAAACAAGAATTCACAAGGTAAGAATTTCTATTACCACTTGACTTCTTACTGTCAGTGCACACTTGGAACAACTCACCATCCCCCTCTCTTTATTCATTCTTCATATACGAGACTGCAATTAAAATCCTCTAGTTTACTATGATGATTAAATAAGATAATGTATACATAGCAAAACACTATTTGTACAAAAACGAATATTACTTTATTAAACACCTGTCCTGTGCCAGACATTTTCTCTCCCGTATAAAAAACATACATTGCCCAATGTCTCATTTCCTTAAGAATCTGATGGAGCCAAGGACATATCTAATAATTTATTGTGGAGGATGCACGTATGTGGTATATGTGTGAGATATTAAATACTAAAATATCTTAAACTATCTCTCTCAAATAATATATTTTTACTTGAAAGGAGACCTAGAAGTCTTTATATATAAACACCTGTTGAACAAAATTAAGTTGATTATATTCAGTACATAGAACACTATAATCAATCATTGGAAGGTGTTTTTTTTTTGAGACAGAATGTTCCGTGTATTTATTTGGATATACAGTAATGCCCCATTATCTGAAGGGGATAACTTCCAAAACCCCCAGTGTATGCTCGAAACCATGGATAGTACCAAGCCGTATATATCTATAGTGTTTTTCTGTTGTAGTAACCAAGATGGCCACTCAGTGACCAATGAGTGGGTAGCCTATACAATGTGGACATGCTGGGCCAAGGGATGATTCACATCCAGGTGAGACAAGGCAAGATTTCATCACGCTACTCAGAATGGCACACAATTTAAAACTTATTGTTTTTTTCTGGAATTTTCCATTTAATATTTTCAGTTCCTGGTTGACTGTGGGTAACTGAGACAGCAGGAAATAAAACCATGAATAAAGGGGGCCTACCATATTTTTGTCTTTGAAAGATATGTCTTAGTGAATTCTTTAAACACAAAACGTGTATTGTTATAAATTTAATTTCTGATTATTTCTTCCTTATATTTGAACTTAGGTATATTTTTGCTGACATATGAAAATGTAGCATTATTTCTATGGACCATATAAAACAACAGATGTATACATCACATATTGTTTATTTGTTCCTCTTCTTGGTAGACACATGGGATAACTTTAACTCTTTACTACTACAAACAATGCCACAGTGATTATCCGCTAAGGTAGACTGTCACTGTTCATCAGTATTAATTGGCCCTTCTTAGGGAGGTCAATATTTTTCTGCTATGTTGGACTTAGACTTGGTCACATGAGTTATTTTGGTTGATGAAAAATGAGCAGAAGAGACCACTTCCAGGTGGAGGCATGTGTGGCATGTACTTTGTCTTTGCATCTGTAGATGGCTTTTCATCTGGAACCAACAATGTTCCAGATAATTCCTGCTCTGTTATCCTGAGTCCTGAGGTCAAGGTGATTCCTATGATCAAAGTCACCCTGCCACACAGTGTTGTGCAAGTAGTATACACAATAAATAAACCTTTGCTAATAGAAGTCAATAAGATTTGGGAAATGCTTGTTACTGCAGCAAATCCTATACTATTGTAAATAGAACTGATGTCATGATGAGACCAGACTTTTAAGTTCCTCCCTCTGAAGGAGATTTGAAAGTATTTTGTTTGTAGAAAGAAGAATTAACCCAGTATTTGTGGCTGTAGTTCACAAAGGTGAATAATGATGGTCATTAGGACCATTAAAAAATGTCACTTTCCTCACTCTAGATATAGGATAGGATCATATTTGCTATCCCATTTGGACATGATCTTTTGTGAACCATTGTGCAAATTTCTTTGGCTTATGTACTCAGGAACTGGAATGCTAGACTGTACACACTGTTCTTCATAGTGGATATACCAGTTTAGCCTTCCTTTAGTAGATCAGTAATTCTTCTGATTTGCAACATTCTCAACAACACTTTACATATCCATCTCTCCAAATGTTTTCAATCTTGTGGGTATAAATTGGTATATAATTATTGCTTTATTTAGGATTCTTCTGAGTGCTACAGAGATTGAATGACTGTTCACTTAACTCTGAATCACATATGAACTGTACAAGTTTAAATTATGACCATTTAAGCATTGTGTTTTTGGTCAATTTTTTTGGAAATACACAAAGAACTATGGAATTCTTTGTATATTTTAGATGTTAAATTCTTATCAGATTTTGATATTGCAAATATCTTGTCCTAGTCTGCCACTCCTCTGTAACTTCAACAATGATGTTCATTAAACAGGTGTCTTCAATTTTTATGTGAATTCATTAATTTTTCTTCTCACAACCTTTGATTTTTGAGTCTTTTAAAGAAACTTTTTCTTATCCTCAAAGGAACAAAAATAATTTTCTGCCTCAATTTTTATTGTTTTATAATTTTACCTTTCCCATTTAGGTATTTAATCCATTTGGAGTATAAGTTGAAAATATAACATTTTTTATTAACATCATTATTTAAACAATTCATGTATCAGCCAGTGATCTTTGATGCCATGTGTACCATAGGATAGGGTCTCATACAAATGAATCCGTTTCTAAGTTTTCTACCATGCTCCATTGGTCTACTTGTTGATTCTATATCACAACCACACTGTTGATTACTATGACTTATTAAATATTGGTTTATTAATGGATGTTTATTTTTTATTAAAAATTTTTAGGATAAACTTGTTGAAGTTCTCAGTGTTGTTTAGATTGGAACTATATTAAATTTATATAGTCATTTGGTTTAAAGTTAACAAGGTTAAAGTACTGTTATCTCCTCCAAGAGAGAAGTATATTTCTTTGTTTACTCAAGTTTTATGGGGAGAGAGATGAGTCATTTTAAAACATTTTAAAATTTTTCTCTATAAAGGTCTTGGTCACTTTTATTAGATTAATTCCTATACATGTTTGTTTTTTCACTGCCATGTTATTTGCTAGTTATGACTGATAAGACAGATGTTACTGATATTTGGGGAACTGATCTTATCTTTGGCTCCTTTTGTCAAATCTTATGGATTCTAATGGTTTGCTATGGATTTTGTCTCCCTGCCTCTCGTGGAAATGTACCATTTATTATGTTTTTATAAAACAGGCCAGGTGTGGTGACTCACGTGGTTGGGCGAGGTGGCTTAAGCCTATAATCCCAGCACTTTGGGAGGCAGAGGTGGGCAAATCACTTGAGGCCAGGAGTTCCAGACCGGCCTGGCCAACATGGTGAAACCCTGTCTCTACTAAAAATACAAAAATTAGCCACCAAGCATGGTGGCACATGCCTGTAATCCCAGCTACTCAGGAGACTGAGGGAGGAGAATCATTTGAACAGGGGAAGTGGAGGTTGCAGTGAGCCGACATCACGGCACTGTACTCCAGCCTGGGTGACAGAGTAAAGTCCTGTCTCTAAAAAATGAATACATAAAAATAAAAATAAATAAAAAATAGTAATAACGTTGTGTCTTCCTTTCCAATATGTTTCTCTTTCTCTCTCTTTCCCCTTCCGTCTCTATCTTGGTTTCTCTGTTCTCTCTCTCTCTTTCTGTCATCTTATTGTGTTGGTAAGGACCTCTGGTATCATGTCAGACAACTGAAATGACAGCACATATCCTTTTCTTCTTTCTAACCTTAAAAAATATGAATTGAAAAATTTACCATTATGGTTTAGCCCTAGAGTTTTGGTAGGCTATTATTATCCTTATTATTGTTTAAATCAAATTAATAGTTTCTTTCTATTTCTTGTCTCTAAGAATTTTTTAAAAAGCAAAATGTATTAATTTTATCAAGCACTTTTTCTGCATCTCTTGAAGTGGCCATATGAACTGTTTTCTGTAGTACTAATGTAGTAAATTACATTGTTTGCTACTGAGCCATCCTGGACTTTCTAAAATAAATCTTGTCATAATTTTTTAAGTATGCTATTAAATTTGGTTAGTTTTCCCAGGATTTTTGGTATCTATTTTATAAGCAAAATTGACTTAAATTTTTGTCCTTCTCATGAACTTATCCAGTTTTAATTTAGAGGTGATACTGGCTTTTAAAATGAGTTAGCTAACTTTTATTGCATTTACATTTTCTGAGCAACTTGAATATATGGTAGTTATCTGTTTTCGTAATGTTTGCTACACTCACCCCATGCAACTATCCAGGTCAAAAATGTCTTAGGTGGTAGTGAGAGGGTTGGCAGAGAAGGAAGTTTTAAAATTATTATCATATTTTTGAATGATTTGGTGTATTTATGGGTTCTATTTGTTTTTATGCTTATTTTGACTTTTTGTATGTTTTTCAAAAAATGTATTAATTTCATCTAGATTTTTAAAAACACAATTCATTGTGATTGTTGAATGGTTTACAGTTTTTTATGATGCTAAAAAAATCTATTATTTTTATACTTATTTCTTCTTTCTCAATTGCTTATTTATGTTCTTCAGAAACTGTACAAGGTCCTTCTCACTGCATTAGTTCTTAGTTGGGGATATTTGTAATGCTATGATATAATCCGGTCCTCCCCAGCTGTGCTTTTCAAAATACACCCCACAGTCTCTTACTGGAGGACGCTTTAACTTGGCAGGTAGACCTTCTGAGTAAGATGGTTCCCACCAAGCTACTTTCTATGCTGTTCACTTGATATATGGGACATTCACACATGTTGATTATATAACCTTTTCCACTTACTGTTACCCCCATCGTTATCATGGATTGTCTCTTTCAATATACCAGTTTTTTTCTGTTATATTTCTTGTTTCCTGATTAATGTATTCAGAGCTGTACATTTTCTCCTATGTATTGCTCTAGCTACATTTCATAGATTTTTCTTTTTTTTTTTTTCCCATTTATTTATTTTATTGCATTTTACATTTTGGGGTACATGTGAAGAACATGCAAAATTGTTGCATAGGAACACACGTGGCAGTGTGATTTGCTGCCTTCCTCCCCATCACCTACATCTGGCATTTCTCCCCTTGCTATCTCTCCCCAGCTTCCCACCCCCCACCCTCCCTCCCCTATTTCCCCCCAACTGACCCCAGTGTGTAGTGCTCCCCTCCCTGTGTCCATGTGTTCTCATTGTTCAACACCCGCCTATGAGTGAGAACATGCGGTGTTT